>NC_046383.1:16288447-16542009 GCF_011125445.2 Fundulus heteroclitus
CTTTTATAGAGGGCTGATTTCTGATTTCTATTATTCAAAATTAAATAATAAAGAGGACGAGCAGTCACTGTGTCTTACGCTTCGATGCAGAATGACCTGGGCTGATGAAACATTTGAAATAACAGAAGACTTTGGTGTTGAGTAAATTGTTCTGACCCAATTTCTAAAATTTGAGCCAGATCTAGGCAGAACTTTAAATATGGCCATTCAATTGAGTCGGAGGCTTTTTGTGCATCCAGTGTTTAGATTGCTGCTTTAGATTATGTTAAATAGTCTGACTTCTTTCAAAAAATAAAACCTGCCTGGTACAAAGCCACGCTGGTCAGGATGGATTACTGACCAATTATAGTATTTGGTTTAGATGAAGAGCTAAGGCTTTCGTTCTAATTTTGTGATCAGGATTTAATAAAGAGATTGGCCTATAGTTTGCTGGAGCTTTGGTATTAAACAAATATTTGCTTCATAAAGCAATGAATGTCTTGCTGCTGATTCGTTAATCATCCTACGTAGAATTGGTGTCAACATTTCATAAAAAGCTTGGCAGAATTTCACCAAACCCACCTGAGCTGGATGGTTTTCAACGCTACACTTATCTGAGGACTGAATGTCATCCTTCTTTATTTGAGATGTTAGTAAAACACTGGAAATAATCATCCACTCTTGCTTTGCAACTGGAGGTGAACAGTTTTGAGTCAAATTGAAAACAGGGAGTTCTTGCATGTCTATTAACAGCTCTCCAGATTCATCACATATTTTATGAGAAGCTTTTTAGATCGTTCTCCTTTGAATCGTCTAGAGCAGGGGTGTCCAAACTTTTCGGTACGTGGGCCGAAATTGTCAAGTCAAAGGAACTCAAGGGCCAAAAAATTAATAAAAACATTTTTTAAACCAAAAAAATATGTTAATTTGCTTGCGCTACAAAATATGATAATTTTAAATACATAAATTAGTCCGTTGTAGGAAATGAATGCGTAAATCTCTGTATATCCAAAGTTTAAAAAAAGAGTTTTGCTTATTTGTCATATTAAAAGATGGTCGTCCAGTTTGCAAATTATTTAGAATAATTTAATTAGACTCTTTAACAATAATGAACTCTTTTTGGTCTAGCAATATCAGAACAGTGTTTGGGTCGGTTGTTCTTTGAAAACACTTGCTGTAATTGGCCAATTTTAATAATGGTAAATGGTAAATGGACTGAACTTATATAGCGCTTTTCCAGTCATGTTGACCACCCAAAGCGCTGTACACTATAGCCACATTCACCCAGTCGCTCTCACTAACGCACACACATTTATACACCGAGACGCAGCTCGGTAGGCAACTTGGGGTTAAGTGCCTTGCCCAGGGGCACATCGACATGTGGCAGGGGGAAGCTGGAATCGAACCCACAACCCACAGATTGCCAGACGACTACTCAACCCACCAAGCCACAGTCGCCCTTAATTTAGTTCAAAGCAGATTTTAATGCACCAAAGTCTGAATTTGAGTCATTAAATGTCATTGGATAGATGTTACTATGAAATTAAAGAGAATGACAGAAGGGTGTTTATTAAAAGATGAAAACTTTAACATTTTCAATTGTAGGATTCTGACTTTTCTAGAATAATTTTGCCATAATTAAAAACTAAAATCTTCCATCTGCATCAGCCTGTGCTGGTGGACCAAATCTTTCTTGAAATGCAGTTAGAGGGCCACCCAAAATCAGCACAGGGGCCACAAATGGCCCCCGGGCCGCACTTTGGACATGCCTGGTCTAGAGAGAAGAAGAAACAGAAGAAAAGTCTTTTATTGTCAAGTCCTGGGGGGGTTACCTGTTTTTGAGGTGCTGGACGCTGCCGAGGCATCGGAACCTGCCGTTCACCATGATGGCCATCCTGGTGCACAGAGCCTCACACTCCTCCATGCTGCAACACACACACAGTTAGCACACGGCCGGGCCTGAGCCAGAACATGGAGTTCTGGAGCAGAACCTCTGCAGAATCCAGCTAGTCTGAACCACGGCGCCTCTAACGGGACAGACCGGGGGACATTAAAACCACAACGAGGACGTCAACGCCACACAGAGCGATGACATCAGAGCCCCTCACCTGTGGGAGGTGAGGACGACGGAGCGTCCCTCCTTGATGACGCTGTGGATGCAGTTCCAGAGGGCCCGGCGGGCCTTGGGGTCCATGCCCGTGGTGGGCTCGTCCTGTAACGAGGAGCACAGCCAGGTTCAGGTTGGCCCACAGGTGGAGCAGGAAGCAGACGGTGAAGGTGAGGAGGAGCGGGAGGAGGGGCATCCTGCTCACACCTGGCCGGACCGCAGCTCTTCTTCTTCTCTTCTCAGTAAACTACGGCAGCTGTGCTAAATCCTCCCGTTACGCAACCCCAGCTCCCCCAAATCCTGCTCAGCTGCTCTGATTGGCTGTCGGCCACCTGCTGCTGTTATGTAACCACGTCCTGCTCGCTGTGCACAGCTTCAGCATGTATGGTGGACCACGACGGACAAAATTCACAGCACAGCTAAACTCTGAAGAGGCACCAAACCCGGTCCAGATGTGGTGAACCCGTCCAGCGGTTAGATGGACCAGAAGCTGCTGTCTGATCAGACGTGGACCTTCTCTGGAGCTCACTCAGTCAGTGGGACACGTTGTCCAGATCACTGAGACATGTGGACTGGACAGACGTATTATTTTAGCTCCTCATGGAATACTGGATTATATTGATTATAGGCGAACTTTAACATACCAGTCTCTCCATTTCTGTCTTAAAAGCTTCGCCTTGTGTTCCTCCTGGAGTTTGGTGAAAAGCGTAACACGAGCATGTCGACCAAGTCTTCACCAAGCGGAAAGGCAACTAATCGCTCGTTAGCTGAAGCTGCTATGGTGGTGATCAGGCTAGCATGAAACCTTCAGGCATGGCGCCAGTCAACGAGGAAGACGAGCTTCCACCCACCAGGCAGAAAATGTGGAATAAGCTGCTGCGGTCCTTTAATGAGCGGTTCAACAAGTTTGATCCGAGTTTCCAGAATCTCTTGTCGCCCAGAAAGCGTCACGGAGAAGCTGGCGGCGGAGGTGAGCCGTGGGACAGACCCGGCCGTTTACAATGTGCCGTTTATAGGGGGGGGGACGCTGTGTGACGTTGCTCTGGAGCCACTGGCAATTAGCATTAGGCTAATTAGCATTAGGCTAATCAGCCTAATGCTAATTAGGCTAATGCTAATTAGCATTAGGCTAACTAGCATTAGGCTAATTAGCATTAGGCTGATTAGCCTAATGTCTTGTCTTGTTACCGTCTCTGTAAAACTCAAATCTTTAAAATTATAAATAAAGTATATAAAAGATTAAAGTATCGCCTTAAGCCCAGTTTATACAGTTCATGAGCAAAATAAGTTGATTCTGGTCGGAGTTACTCTTTAAATGATAAACTGAACTTGACAGCCTCACAAGGGTCAAGTTCAGTTTATCCTATTTGGTCCCAAGATGTGGAGCGGCGAGGTCACAGGGAGCAGAGAAGGTGGAGGATGGTCAGGATCACCAGTCCAGAAAAGAAGAGAAGAAACGTGTCAGGTGTGTGATTAAAGAAGGAGAAGGTAGAAGATGGTGGAGAGAGCAGAGATGTTCTCTGGTTTAGAGACGGAGGAGCTGAGGAAGAGGCAGGAGGCAGAGATGAAGAGGCTGAGGATGGAGAGTCCATCAGAGAGGAGGTCAGATGTTGTGGAGATGAAGCCAGAGAGGCCAGACTGAGACGGACATGTCCAGAGGAGGGAAGGTGAGGACATCAGTAGAAGGATGCTGAGGCTGGAGCTGCCAGGCAGGAGGAGGACCAGAGAGGAGGTCCATGGATGGAGGGAACATGAAGGTAGCTGGTGAGAGAGAAGAAGCTGCAGAAGATCAGCTCAGATGGAGATCATGAGTTGCTACTGACCCCAGAAGGGAAATGACCACAGAAGAAGAATTCATTGATAACTAGGAATATGTGGAGCTGACTAAACCCATCTGCATGATTTTACTGACGATGCATTTCTGTACCAAACCGGGTCTGTCTGCTTTGCCTTGAGGTTGCCGGTTCTACACTTTTAGTAAACGGAGTTAAATTAAGACACGGCAGCAGAAGAATGTGGTGCAGGTGTGTTTTACCAGGAAGACCACAGGGGGCGCTCCGATCAGGGAGATGGCGGTGGACAGCTTCCTCATGTTCCCTCCGCTGTAACTTCCAGCTCTTTTATCGGCGTACTTCAGGAGACTGAGCTTCCTGATCCCCCACTCTGCCACCTGTCAACGACACAGCAGCCAATCAGAGCCGGGCAGCGTGGCCCCGCCCAGCAGGTGTGCCGCCATGCGTGACCGGGACTCACGTCGCACACTTCCCTCTCAGGGACGCCCCTGAGGATGGCGTAGAGCTCCAGGTGTTCTCTTCCTGTCAGCAGCTCGTTGACGGCGTCGAACTGAGGACAGTAGCCCATGTTCTGATGGACCTCATCGATCTCCCTCAGGATGCTGCAGAGACACAGAGCCATGAGAGGACCAGCACCGCCCCACAGGCACGTGACCGACCCGATCAGTGGAACCGCCCGTAGGGTCCAGACCCTCCTGGCGCTCACAGCTTTGGTCTGACTCCAACAGAACAGAACAGAACCAGGTGACATGAGGTGGAACGCTGAAGCCTCACCTCTTCCCAGCCAGGAAGGCCTCTCCGCTCGTCACCATGGTGTCTCCCGTCAGCATCTTAAAGGTGGTGGTTTTCCCAGCCCCGTTCACACCGAGCAGTCCGAAACACTGAACCAGAACCACACAGACCCGATGTTAGTCACACGCAGCTCCTGCTCTGCACAGGTGGCACCGCAGCAGGAAGTGGGTCTCACCTCTCCAGGAGGAATCCCGACACACAGTCGATCCACCGCCGGCTTCTGCTTCCTCTTAAACACCTGAACACAAACCAGGTCAGCCGTCAGAATTTGTTCAAATAGCTCAACTGATGTCATTTAAACATTAAACAGGTTTCCAGAGTTTCCTTTTTTCACCTCCGGAATATCGCCAAAATTAGAAACATTCTGTCCAGGAGTGATGCTGAAAAACTAGTCCATGCATTTGTTACTTCAAGGCTGGACTATTGTAATTCTTTACTATCAGGAATTCCACAAAATGCAGTTCAAAGCCTTCAGCTGATCCAAAATGCTGCAGCAAGAGTTCTGATGAAAATCAACCAGAGGGATCATATTTCTCCTGTTTTAGCTTCCCTTCATTGGCTTCCTGTTAAATCAAGAATAGAATTTAAAATTCTCCTTCTAACGTATAAAGCCCTTAATAATCAAGCTCCATCATATATCAGAGCTCTGATTACCCCGTATGTTCCTAACAGAGCACTTCGCTCTCAGACTGCAGGTCTGCTGCTGGTTCCTAGAGTCTCTAAAAGTAGAATGGGAGGCAGATCCTTTAGCTATCAGGCTCCTCTCCTGTGGAACCAACTCCCAGTTTTGGTCCGTGAGGCAGACACCCCGTCTACTTTTAAGACTAATCTTAAAACTTTCCTTTGTGACAAAGCTTCTAGTCAGAATGGCTCATGTTACCCTGAGCTACCTCTATAGTTATGCTGCTATAGGCTTAGGCTGCTGGAGGACATCAGGGTCTATTTCTCTCTCTCTGCTGAGTTCTCCTACTGCTCTCCAATCTGCATTGCTTGTTGTTATTTCAGCTTTTAACTTTTTGTTCTCTGTCATTTTTCTCTCCATAGAAGGTACACCTGGTCTGGTGTTCTGGTAGCTGTGACATCATCAGGGGAGGCAGATCATCCTCTATTACCATCTACCATAGAAAGTACTCCTGGGTCAATGTGAGCTTCTGAGCTTTCTGTGTCTCTGCTCTGTCTTCTCTAACATAGAAAGTACTCCTGGGTCAATGTGAGCTTCTGTGCTTTCTGTGTCTCTGCTCTGTCTTCTCTAAGCCCCAGTGGGTGGAGGCAGATGAGCGTTCACACTGAGCCTGGTTCTGGTTCTGCTGGAGGTTCTCCTCCCTGTTAAAGGGGAGTTTTCCTCTCCACTGTTGCTTCATGCATGCTCAGTATGAGGGATTGCTGCAAAGCCATCAACAATGCAGACGACTGTCCACTGTGGCTCTACGCTCTTTCAGGAGGAGTGAATGCTGCTTGGAGAGACTTGATGCAACCTGCTGGGTTTCCTTAGAGAGGAAACTTTCTCACCAACCTGGAGGATCTGATGGAAGCTGACTTTGGAAAGAACCTTGAGATGATATGATGTTAATTGTTGCTATAGAAATAAACCTGAATTGAATCAGTTCAGGTGTTTAAACCAGGTCAGGTGTAAAACCTTGTCCCACCTTGGTGAGCTGCCGGAGCTCCAGGATGTCTCCCTGTCCAAGGCCCTGTACGATGCGGTGTCTCTCCCGGGCCACATCTTCGTCTTCTTCTCCTAGTGGTCCCAACTTGGTGAGTTTACTGATGGGTCTTGACAAAGAAACAAAGTTGAAAGAACTTGGTTATCACAGGTAACATTAAACCCAGGCATCTATCCGATTACCCTTATAGAGTCAGGACTCTTCACTGTGATCAGAGCGTCTGAATAGTGCAGTCAGGAGCTAGGAGCAGGAACTAAGAGAAGGAGCAGGAGCTAGCAGCTAGGATCAGGAGCTAGGAGTAGGAGCTAGGAGCAGGATCAGGAGCTAGGGTCAGGATCTAGGAGCTAGGATCAGGAGGTAGGAGTAGGAGCTAGGAGCAGGAGCTAGAAGCTAGGAGCAGGAGCTAGGAGCAGGAGCTAGGAGCTAGCAGCTAGGAGCAGGAGCTAGGAGCAGGAGCTAGGAGCAGGAGCTAGGAGCTAGCAGCTAGGAGCAGGAGCTAGGATCAGGATCTAGAAGCTAGGATCAGGAGGTAGGAGTAGGAGCTAGGAGCTAGGGGCAGGAGCTAGAAGCTAGGAGCTAGGAGCAGGAGCTAGCAGCTAGCAGCTAGGAGCAGGAGCTAGGAGTAGGAGCTAGGAGCAGGATCAGGAGCAGGATCAGGAGCTAGGATCAGGATCTAGAAGCTAGGATAAGGAGGTAGGAGTAGGAGCTAGGGGCAGGAGCTAGAAGCTAGGAGCAGGAGCTAGCAGCTAGCAGCTAGGATCAGGAGCTAGGAGTAGGAGCTAGGATCAGGAGGTAGGAGTAGGAGCTAGGATCAGGAGGTAGGAGTAGGAGCTAGGAGCAGGAGCTAGGAGCAGGAGCTAGCAGCTAGCAGCTAGGAGCAGGAGCTAGGAGTAGGAGCTAGGATCAGGAGGTAGGAGTAGGAGCTAGGAGCTAGCAGCTAGGAGCAGGAGCTAGGAGCAGGAGCTAGGAGTAGGAGCTAGGAGCAGGAGCTAGGAGTAGGAGCTAGGAGCAGGATCTAGGAGCTAGGATTAGGATCTAGGAGCTAGGATCAGGAGGTAGGAGTAGGAGCTAGCAGCTAGGAGCAGGAGCTAGAAGCTACGAGCTAGGAGCAGGAGCTAGCAGCAGGAGCTAGCAGCAGGAGCTAGGAGCAGGAGCTAGCAGCTAGGATCAGGAGCTAGGAGCTAGCAGCAGGAGCTAGGAGCTAGGGGCTAGCAGTAGGAGCTAGAAGCTAGGGGCTAGGACCAGGAGGTAGGAGTAGGAGCTAGCAGCTAGCAGCTAGGATCAGGAGTAGGAGCTAGCAGCAGGAGCTAGGAGCTAGGAGCTGTTATTAAGGGTCCCCGCATGGGGCCCAGGTGAGCTCACATGCTAATCTTGAGCTAGGATTGGTTCTACATGTAAGGAGTCAGAGCTAGAACTCACCTGGGCTTGATGCAGAACCTGTACTGGATGAGGATGGTGATGATGAAGAAGACCACGCCCTCCACCGCCATGGCGAGCAGGTTCTTTCCTACCATGTCCCACTCCAGCGGAGATCGGAATCTGTTCTCACCTGGAAGACAGCAGCAGTGGTTGACCTGTGCTCAGGTGACTCACACCTGTTCCTGCTTGAAGCACCTGGGCAGCTCAGAAAACGCGGCGTGTGTTACCGAATCTCTCGAGGGCGTCAGCCATGGCCTGGTTCTTCACCATGTCGATGAGTCCCCGCCCAAGGCAGAAGTGGGGGAAGATGAGGAGGACGTTCTTCAGGATGTCGTTGATGCCTCCGATCTCCTGCAGAGAACATTCGGTTAGAGCTCCGCCCCCAGCCGGGACTACCTGTGGACTCGCTGGCGGTGGACTCACGTGGTCCCCGAACAGCTCCATGACGAATGTGGAGATGCTGCCGTTGATGCCGATGAGGATGTTGACGCTGGTGAGGACCACGTAGGCCGTGCTGGGGATCTTGAAGAAGAAGGAGGCCGGGTACATGAGCGGCGTGATGGACCAGCTGGAGACGAGAAGGAGACAACCAGCTGCAGTCAGAACATCTCCAACCGTCTACCTCCAGGGTTAACCCATAACAACTCATGGACTCAAAGCAGTAAAACTCTGCGGTTCTGAGGTTCTGACCCGTAAAGCAGCAGCAGCAGGGCGAGAACCGGCAGGTTGCTGGATGAGACGTAGGCTCTTTGTTGGAAGCAGATGAAGATGACGATGACGAGCGTTGCCGGGACAAAGTAGTTACACTGCAGAGACACAAAGATCAGCAACGACTCGGTGACACATGACGGGGGCGGGGCTTAGCGGGGCGGAGCTTAGCGGGGGCGGGGCTTAGCGGGGCGGGGTTTAGCGGGGCGGGGCTCACCATGTCCCAGGTGAAGTTGGCCACCCAGTAGAGCAGCGGGTTCACGCCGCTGATGAACTGCATGTGTTTGGCTTTGCTGACGCGCTCCTGGATGAGGAAGACCACGAAGCTCGCCGGGACGAAGGACATGGCGAAGATCACGCAGATGGACACCAGGACGTCCACGGAGGTGGTTACCCTGGAGACGAGGAAGAGGAGGGAGATGAAGAACAGAGACTCCATCAGGTGTTTTTCTGCTGAATATTCCAGGTGTGTGCTCCAGGTGTGTGTGTGTGCTGCAGGTGTGCTGCAGGTGTGCTCCAGGTGTGCTCCAGGTGTGCTGCAGGTGTGCTGCAGGTGTGTGTGTGCTGCAGGTGTGCTGCAGGTGTGTGTGTGTGTGTGTGTGTGTGTGTGCTCCAGGTGTGCTGCAGGTGTGTGTGTGCTGCAGGTGTGCTGCAGGTGTGCACTCACAGGGCCACCTGGGACAGCTGCTCCTTGGTGAGGTTCAGCGGGTGGTTAAAGGAGCTGATGCCGTACCTGGCGGGCTCTGCACCTGGCGGCAGGTTTGCTCTCAGGATGCCGTTGCTCATCACGTTGATGAACGCCGCCGCGCTGTGCCAGCCTTTGTTGTTGAACCAGATCTGAGGAGAAGAGATTCAAGAACACCTGGAAATGAGCCGTTGAACTACTGACTCGTTCAGCTGCTGCTCCGCCAGGTGCTTTCTGACTCTCAGGAATGTTTCTCCTCTTTCTGTTGCTTCCCTTCAGTTCTGATTTCTGCTGACAGAACCTTCTGGGTTCCCCCGTCATGTTCAGCAGGGCTGATCTCAGACCTGCTGAACATGACACTATCAGGACAACACAAGTAGAACCAAGTTCTCTAAAACCAGGTTTGGTTTGATAGAAATCAGACGGGTTTCAAACCAGGAACCTGAACTAAAGCTGCACATCTGACCAGCAGGTCCAAGGGAGAAACCTGTGGAGCATAGCAGCCCTGAAGAGAGCTGGTAGTGGGCCTCATTAGAACCAACCACCAGAACCAACATGCAATGATGGACCACAGAGTTCTGCGAGCACCTGTCCAGACCCGGGTCCAGCATTGGTCCTGGCCGTTCTGATATGCTTCAGTAGAACTGGGGGAACGTTGCCCTCACTCCACCTTCTGGAAAAGGCGGAGCAGAAGCAGCACCGCTTGTTCCCTCTTCATCACTTCCTGCTTCATGCTCCAGTTCAGAACCAGCGTGAAGGTGGATCTGTGGAGCATCTCTGAAACGGACTCCATGCAGGAAGTGGACGGGTTCTGCTTTGGAATACGTTGAAATGACGGAACCTGATCAGTTGCTGTAGATTCACAACATTCTGGAGCGTTTTATGGCCTAATATGGTCAGGAGGGCCGGTTACACCGTCCAGACCATAACGCCACAATAAAAGCTCATTTATTTTAGGTTGAAGATGAGAGCAGGAAAAGACCTGAAGGAGGAGAAACCCAGAACAGAACCTGGTTCTGGCCCCACCTTCACGTTGTTCTTTGTGTCGAGACCATTGATGAAGCCGGACAGATTGTCAAGGAACCGGTCGGCGGCGGATCCCTGCAGACAGCAAACATGATTGGGCTGTTAGCAGGACGGGTTCTCAGGTTCTGACTCCTCTGAGGTTCTGACTCCTCTGAGGTTCTGACTCCTCTGAGCGCTGGCTGGTCTCTCACTGACCTTCTTTAATTCAAAGATCTTTCGGACTCTCTCGATGGCATCATCGATCTCATTGGCTGGCGGGAGGACCTGTGTGCTCCTGGCACCCAATGAGAAGCCTCCATACCTGCAGGGAGAGCAGAACACCTGAGCCTCTGAAAACATGCGACTGATCAGGTTAAAGCGGCTGAAACGGTGCAGAAACGGACCTGAACTCGTTCACCCAGACTTTGTTCTTCAGGCTGCGAGACGAGACAGAAAACTTTAGTCCACCGTCCTGAACCTGCTCAGGTGTGTTCATCCAGGTGAGTGCCTCACCTCTTCCCGATGATCTGAGCGTAGGTCTTCACCAGGTAGTCCGAGATGTTCCTTCCTGTCAGGTTCTGCAGGGAGTCCGAGGCGCTCAGCTTCATCTGAACACAGGAACAAACAGAACCGTTGGTTCTGCTGCCTGATGGGCCGTCTCCTACCTGCCCGCCGTGGTTTGCTCGTTCTGCCACTAGATGGCAGCACCAGCTGTCAGAAATCAAAGCAGCTGAAGGAAAAGGCTTCAACCGGGTTCTGTTTCCCTCCCTCTGTCACAGGTGGGTCCAGTTCTGGTTCAGAACCAGGGACAGCTGAGCGGATCAGGACAGAACACGTCAGAAAACCCCCGGGGGGCCGTGTGATGCTCTGACCTCAGGTGGGGGGAGCCCGCCGGCCCCTGCAGGGCAGTCTGGCAACATCCGCTTCCTTCCATCCGACGTGCAGGAGCAGGACGGAGACGGGTCTTCCATGGTCCAGTTTCTGGAGCTGAACAGCAGCCGGGCGCTGTCAGGAACCTCGGGGGTGTTCCAGTCATCGTCTCCCATGGTGCAGGGGGCGTCCCTGGTTCAGACAAAGACACGGTCAACACGCCGCGACGGGAAGCGGCTGAGCGATGAGCGATGGAGTCCTTACGGGATCGAATATCCGGCCATGCAGCGGGTACCGAAGCCCGGCGGGTCCAACAGGGAGTTCAGCAGCCTCTGCATGTTGGCGTCTCCTGGAGCATCATCACTGTGGGACACAGAGAGTCAGAGCGGAGCGGCGGCGCCTGATCCGCTCCACCGGGGCACTACGGCGTACCTGAAGAAGGTGACCTGGTCCTCGTACATCCACGGCTGCAGCTCCAGGCTGGGGTACTTCCCAAACGGAGGCACGATGAGGCTGAAGACCAGAGCGATGCAGATGAACACGGCTGGGAGAACGATCTGCAAACACACAGAGTTCAGACGCCGAGCGGAAACAGGACGAGGCCACAGGACGTCACAGGTGTGAGGATACCTGAGCGAAGAAGCCCTTCCTGGAGCGCCGCGCGTACAGGAAGCGTTTCCACATGAGCGCCACGAACTGCTGCCGCTTCAGGCTCCAGTCTTTCACCTGGAAGGAGCCTTTGCCGTTGGTGCCGTTCAGCCAGTCCGTCTCCCTGCAGTCTGAGAGGAAACAGGTCACATGACCTTCATCAGAACCACGGCACGAAGAGTAGCAGCCATCTATCAGTCTATTTATTAATTAGTCCCAGGACAATTAATAACTAGAGTTCTATTGAACATTTAACCCTCAGTTCTCCTCATCCAAACTGCAAAGTAAGAAAACCTCTTCTCTGTTTGTTGTTTTGTATCGTCCACCAGGCCCTTACTCTCAGTTTCTGGATCAGTTCTCAGACTTTTTATCTGATTTGGTGATAAACACTGACAAGGTTATTATAGTGGGTGATTTTAACATCCATCAGAGTGGCTCATGTTACCCTGAGCTACCTCTATAGTTATGCTGCTATAGGCTTAGGCTGCTGGAGGACATCAGGGTCTGTTTCTCTCTCTCTGCTGAGTTCTCCTACTGCTCTCCAATCTGCATTGTTTGTTGTTATTTCAACTTTTAACTTTTTGTTCTCTGTCATTTTCTCTTCATAGAAGGTACACCTGGTCTGGCGTTCTGTTAGCTGTGACATCATCAGGGGAGGCAGATCATCCTCTATTACCATCTAACATAGAAAGTACTCCTGGGTCAATGTGAGCTTCTGTGCTTTCTGTGTCTCTGCTCCGTCTTCTCTAACATAGAAAGTACTCCTGGGTCAAAGTGAGCTTCTGAGCTTTCTGTGTCTCTGCTCTGTCTTCTCTAACATAGAAAGTACTCCTGGGTCAATGTGAGCTTCTGAGCTTTCTGTGTCTCTGCTCTGTCTTCTCTAAGCCCCAGTGGGTGGAGGCAGATGAGCGTTGACACTGAGCCTGGTTGTGGTTCTGCTGGAGGTTCTCCTCCCTGTTAAAGGGGAGTTTTCCTCTCCACTGTCGCTTCATGCATGCTCAGTATGAGGGATTGCTGCAAAGCCATCAACAATGCAGACGACTGTCCACTGTGGCTCTACGCTCTTTCAGGAGGAGTGAATGCTGCTTGGAGAGACTTGATGCAACCTGCTGGGTTTCCTTAGAGAGGAAACTTTCTCACCAACCTGGAGGATCTGATGGAGTCTGACTTTTTAATTTTTTAACTGCATGGAGACAACAAAATGGACAGATGTGTGTCCGTTGGTACCGGCGTCTCCTTCGGAGTCGTTGCAGTCGTCGCCCTCGGTGTTGGGCCTCAGGCAGCTCTGATTGTCTCCTCCTCCGAAGGCGTGAGTCCTCCTGCGCCTCCAAACAGGAAGCGTCCCGTCTGGACACAGAGACGCAGAACCTGAAGCAGGTTTCAGACTTTCACCTGGAGGACGGCGCTCATAGGCGGCTTCCTGCTCACCTGAGAGTACTTCAGTGTCTACTCCGTTGTCTTCGGCCACTTTCAGGAAAATCTACCAAATGAGAAAACCGTCAAATGCAGTTAGTGAGGTGGAGCATCAACGGTTCTGTTTGCAGAACACGTCTTCCTCCTTTAGAACCTCAGAGAAACTTTCTGAAGCAGCAGAATAATCAAAGAGCTGGCTGCAGGACTGAGCCGCACCTCCTCCAGCGTGGTGTCAGACACGCCGTAGCTGGAGATGCCGAGCTCGTGGAGCTTCAGGTCCAGGTCTTTGAAGAGCTCCACGAAGGCTCCGTCCTTGGCGGCGCTGTACGGCAGCACGTAGGTCAGCTCGTGGCCCAGGTCCTCCACCAGGCGGGCGGCCGGAACGTGCCGCAGGATCACGCTGGAAACGAAGGAGGAGTCCGGCGGGACGTGGGGGGGCGTGCAGATGGAGGCGGCGGGGCCGTTCTCTGAGGACGGACAGGCAGGAAACGCATCAGCTCCACCTGAGGGAGCACCGATCAAACGCCGGACAGAAACCGGGAGCTCACCGATGGTGGCTGCCTCACTTTCATGTTCGCTGCCCAGTCCGGCGTCGCTGCTGCTAACCGAGGCGCTCTCCTCATCCTGAAACAACAGCAGGAGGTTAGAAGCTGGGCAGGAGGAGGACACGCCCTGCAGGAGACCCGCCGCCGTGGGCCAGGCGTCTCAAACCTTCTTGGTGAAGGACACGGTGCTGGAGGAGTTCCTGCAGGAGCTGAGGGACGGTTCCGGGTCCTTCTTCACCAGCGTCAGGTAGTATCCTGTCCCCAGCTGGTTCTTCAGGTACAGAGACGAGCCCACGCAGCACAGCTTGCCGTGAGAGATGATGGCGATGCGGTCCCCCAGGATGTCCGCCTCGTCCATGTGGTGGGTGGACAGGATGATGGTGCGGCCTGACGGCAGAAGACACTTTAATCTGCTGCACAGCAACGATGAGCGGGACACAGCGGTCCGGTCACACAGCCTCACCCTGGCGGTATTTCAGCAGCAGGTCCCAGATTCCTCTGCGGGCGTACGGGTCCACTCCAGCGGTGGGCTCATCCAGGATCACCACCTTGGCCCCCCCGACAAAGGCCAGGGCGACCGACAGCTTCCTCTGCATGCCTCCGGACAGAGTGCTGGTTCTGGACCGGCGTTTGTGGGGCAGCCCCGTGTCCTGCAGGATGTGCTCGATCTCAGCCGACACCTGCTCCTCAGAGAGGCCTTTGAGCCGCGCGTAGAACCAGATGTGCTCCTCCACCGTCAACCTGCAGGGGGCGCCGTGGGTCACAGGGTGGGTCACGTGACCGAGCGGGGGAGCGCATTTCTACGGCGAGAACTCACATGCTGAAGAGGACGTTATGCTGAGGACACACGCCGAGGCTCTGCCTGATGGCGCTCAGGTCGGTCCGGATGTCTTTGCCCAGGATGTAGGCGGTACCAGAGGTGGGCGGGAACAGGCCCGTCAGGATGGACCTATGGGACGCAGACGCATAAACACCCAGGAACCACGTGTCCAGACCCGCTGTAGGTACCAGATGACGTCTAAATATGGCAACTCCACTCAAACAAACTACATTATGCCCGCGGTCTCCATTTGTTACAAATACATTTTATTTTGTTAATTTACGGTTATTTTCCTGTAAATTAGTCGAGGCATGAAAACTTTTAACATCATTTTGGAATACTTCTGTGGTAGTCTGACAATTGAATCGGTAATTTTGCAGGATCAAAGTTACAACCTTAGAGAAATTTAATTCCTCCAAATTTTTTTTAAGTTGTGAAGGGAAACTAAACCATAAACTCATTTGATTTTTAATAAAAGTCAGCAGCCAAATTTAATTTTATCTTGGCATTCATCACTGTAAAATCAATAACGTTCATTCCTCCTTTTTCGACTGATATTACTATGTCGTTTTTTCTGATCACATGTTTTTTATTATTCCAGATGAAATTGTGATGAATTTGATTATTTTTTTATTGTGGTATTTGGTACATTTAAGATATATGCTGGATAACTTAGTCTGGCTAGCCCTTTAATTTTTGTTAACAATATTCTTCCAATCATTGAGCCGATTGTCAAATATTTGTTGATTTTTTATTTAATTTTTTTATAAAATGGCTTGAATATTTGTTCAAGCTTTTGAGAAAAAAGAAACCGCTAAATTAACTTAATAAAATTGATTTGTTACAAATGTAGTTTGTTTGAGTGGTGTTGCCATAATGTCACGTCATCAGGAGGCGCAGGGACCACGGAGAATTTCTTCGTAAAATTGTCCGTTTACAAACCGCAATCCCGCTCTTGAATAAAACCTACACCCCGCTATAATTACTGTAGTAAGTTGTCCAGACCAATCACAATATTTTGTGTAATTGTGCAAACGTTAAACCAACCATGTATAGTGATGTCATCAGAAGGCGCCGGGCCCTGAGTCGATCTGGTACCTACAGCGGACATCTATACTCTGCGGTCCTGATGCTGGTGACATGAACCCAACCCTCTACCTGTGCCGTGTACCTGCATCAGAGCCCACACCTGACCCTGTCCCCGGATCTTTAACCAGGTTCTAACGGCTCAGGTCCAACACTCACATGGTGGTGGTCTTTCCAGCTCCATTGTGTCCAAGGAAGGAAGTGATTTGTCCCTCGTAGAAACCGAGAGTCAGTCCATCCACTGCTAGTTTCTTTCCGTGACGGTACACCTTCACCAGGTTCTCGATGTAGACCCCCGGCTCCAGGTGAGCTGGCTCCTCCTCCACACACACGGCTGTGAACAGGTGCACACGCCTTACCCCGGAGCTCTTCACAAGAAAAGCTTCATCTGGTTCAAATATACTTTCATCCTTGATGGTCTCAGATGTAGCAGAGAACGTTTAAACTTTCTCACCTGCAGCGTTTCCTTTGCGATTCTGAGGGACCTTCTTGGACTTCCCCTCCTCTCCGAACCAGTAGGACTTGGTGAAGGGGAAGTACCAGGGCCGAGGGATGCCGTACTGACCTGCAGACAGCAGCACGTCACCTGCTGACCAGCTTTAGGACGCCAGCACCGACTGGACGCTAGAATAAAGGACGCTACCTGGGAAGACGGCTTCGATGTACCAGGTGAGGACTCCGTACAGGAAGGAGTCAAAGTACATCATGATGATGGTGGTGCGGAGGCTGAACTCATCTTCCTGAAGAGGACTCGACACCAGGTTCCTCCACTGGATCCCGACGCCCTGCTCCTCAAACAGTGCAAAGTACTCACAGCCGAACCCAAACGCCACGGGGGACAGCAGGCTCTGAAGGGCGAGAGGACATGTGACCTACGCTGGCCAATCAGCACTCAGAACAGCACACCAAAGGAGAGGTGGGCGGGCTCACAGCGAACACTTTGACTCCGTATCCGATGTAGTCCTGCCAGGCGACGCAGAGCACGTAGGGCAGGTAGAGCGTGAAGTAGATGATGCCTCCGCAGGCGGCGGCCAGGTTGGCGCGAGCAAACACCGTGCTGATGAGGAAACACTGCATGATGGTGACCACGGCGTAGGAGCCCAGGAAGAGGAAGATGATACCAGGGTCGCTGTAGGGCAGCAGGTTCCCCTTCTGCAGAGTCCAGAACACAATGAGGAGGATTAGTTCAGATCAACCCCGCTAACATGGGGCCGGCTTTATGACACGACGTCTCCGCTCTGCAGCGTCTAAAGCACGTTGGTCCTGAAAGCTTCATTCAGATCCAACTTTCCAAACCTTAGTCTGAAACCGACTGAGTCTGGTTGGTCCTCAAAGGTGACCCGTTATGAAAAATGCATTTTTGTCACATTTTCATTCTTCCATTTTGGTCTCTAGAAAAAGTTCAGCCATTAAAAAAAAAAAAAAAGCATCCAGCTGTTTTATGGCAATAATTTTTTCTGGTGTCTAAACTTTTGCCGTTTCTAAAACCTCCTGCTGATTGCGTCACAGTGGGCGCAGGCCAAGCTCCGCCCACTTTTTGGTCTGCTGGTTTTCCCTGTAAACAGCTGCAGGAGAGGACTAATGTTCTGTTGTTGGCTGCAATAACCAGCATGTGTTCGTGCACGTTCTCCCAGTCATGGAGAACAAAGAGCCGTGATTCCGGTTTATTTATGATGGTAATCTCTCAGCTACGTTGCCTGAGAAAACTGTGGTTTGTGTGAATCACTTCACGACACGCAGGATTTACCCAAAGATCTCTACTGAGAGTTCTGCTCCAGATGTTCATAGGAAAGCTGCAGATGATGGAGATTTAAGCACTTCATGATTTGTCTTGTGCATTTTGGATTTCTGTTCAGAAAGAACCTGATCTGTCACTTAGCACAAGCTAATGCTAATGCTAACGGCTACTGTTAGCCTATGGTGACCAGACGTCCCCATTTCCAGGGACAGTCCCAGTTTTAGACGCCTTGTCCTCAGTAAATCTGTCCCGACTGCAGCCTCTGATGAACGATTAAAACATTTTGTGATTAGAGCGTTTTTACTGTTAGCATGTTGGCCATAAAACAGCATCTATGGTAGCTCTGCGTGCTGGTGAAGAGTTGCTGCCTTTAAAAAAACAGAAATAAAAGAGCAGAGTTTGTCACCGCCGACAGGAAACTGCCCTGTGATATTATGGGATGTAGTTTTGACTGGGCTGGTGGTGCAGGAGGCTCCACTTCTCATGGCGTACAGCTGTACCGTCATACATCCGCTGGCGGCCATATTGTGGTGTATAATGTTTTAGTGTAATCTTTGAGTTGGGGGCGTGGTCAGCTACAGCTCATTTGCATAAAACAAGAACATTGCATTTAAATGAGCGCAAAATAGCTGAAACTGAGGAGGTAAAATCTCCTTTTCTGAGAATGATTCCATTTAAACCTGTAATGCAGATGTCCGGTACCCTAACCCAGAGACCTGGCTTAGATGTCTACAGGCAGCGTAACGGGTCAGCTTACCAACAAAACCAGGCGTGTTACCTTCAGGGCCAGCACCAGCAGTCCAGCGCTGATGAGCAGCGGAACCAGGCTGCTGATGAACCAGCTCAGCCACAGGATGCCGTTATCCAGGCCCATGATCCTCATGGTCTCCTTCAGCCGCGCCTCCTTCTCATACACCACGCTCTTCAGGATGATGGACACCGAGTACATCCAGGCCAGCGTCATGAAGAGCGGCATGGAGCGGCTCATCACGCGCAGGAAGCTGTGACAGGAGCGGCGAGAAGACGTTTGAGACCGAGCGCCAGCAGACGAGTCGGCACTCGTTCCAAGTCGACTCACATGTCGTCCACGTAGCACGGATACGGCATCTGCTGGATGTACACGCCGGTTTTCTCCTTGGTGCCAGTCACCGCTCTGATGATGCCCTGCTCAATAACGTCCTGCAGGTACAAGAACCCGCCCCAGATGTAC
Organism: Fundulus heteroclitus; assembly: GCF_011125445.2. Taxonomy (NCBI): domain Eukaryota; kingdom Metazoa; phylum Chordata; class Actinopteri; order Cyprinodontiformes; family Fundulidae; genus Fundulus; species Fundulus heteroclitus. The sequence continues at coordinate 16,306,930 of NC_046383.1, forward strand.
CGCATGTCCTCAAACGGGTCGGCCCGAGGACCTGGGTCCCAGTACCTGGAGAAGAAGACGGAGAACAGGCGGAACATCAACGTCTGGAGGCACAGGAGCAAAATGAGGAGTTTCTACAGAATATCCCAGCAGTCAGGGACAGGAAGCAGAACGGGTTTCTGATTTAAACTGGATCAGCAGAACCATCCAGCAGTCAGGGACAGGAAGCAGAACGAGTTTCTGATTTAAACTGGATCAACAGAACCATCCTCCCAGACTGCAGTAACCCATCAGAACCTGGCAGACTTACGCGTCTTTGATCTTGTTGGTCCGCTCTACGTTGTCGATGTCCATGCGGAGCTTGTAGTCTAGCTTTGGTGGAAGCTCGGTGGCGTTGGGAGCGATGTCCAGAAACACGATCCCCGCCCAGAACTTCCTGTCCTCCAGCAACAACATGGAGCGGTCGACGAGTCGCTCCTCAGTGGAGACCGGCTCCAGTTTGTCCAGGTCCACACACTGACACAGAGACATGGACAGGTAAGGTCAGGTGATCACCGACTCACCTGACGTCTGTTAGTTCGTCTCAGTTGTTCCAATGTGGCCAGGCGTGATGATCAGAACCAGCAGGAACTCACTGACCTCCATGAACCGAGAGATGCTGTTGATGGCCTGGTCGGTCTCATTGAACACCTCCCGCCAGGTGAGGGCGCCACCTGGCCCCTCCGCTGGCTGCTTGGACAGGAAGTTGGAGACGTCGGCCACGGTCCAGTCCGTCTTGGCGAGCTGAGCGTGGAAGACGCTGGCGGTGATGTTGTTCTTCAGGAGAGCCTGGAAGGAAGGAGACATCAATTAAACGTCTGTCCAGTCAGGATCAACACGTTAAAAGAGTCTACAGGTAATGGTGGGGGAGGAGCAGGTAATCTGGTGGGCGGAGCCTCCTATGCCCCTCCCCCTTCATACATGTGATGACGGGCGGAACAAGTAATGCAGTGGAGCCCGGTTACCCTGATCAGGTCCATCTGCTGGCTGTTTTCCATGAAGTCCCAGACTTTGGGTTTCATCTCCTCCCACATGCCACCGAGGTCCCTGAACACACCGAGCTCCTGGAAGGTCCGGTTCACCTGAAGGCACCACAGAACCACACACACGATTCAGTCTAACCCTGACTGGCCACCACTGTAGCAGAACGTATTTTAGTTCTGGTGGACGCTGCAGTTCTGGTTCTGCTTCAATTCTGATAAATTGGTTCTGTCCACATGCTGATGGCTGGGTTCTGCCTGTTCTGCCTGCAAGAAGTGAATTTAACAGAATATCTTCCGAGGGGAACTGTATCCCTGCACACTTTTTAAAACGACCCAATCAGCTGCAATCTTTGACAGGAAGTGATGTCATACCTCATGAATGATCCTCTGGGTGGCGGGGGTGTCGGGGGTGTACAGGATCTTCCCCAGCAGGAGAGGTTTCAGGGCCTGCCAGATCATCCGGGAGATGGGGTTGGAGTCCATGTTCTGCACCAGGCTGTTACAGAACGGAGCTGCAGCGCACACGCACACGCACACGCACACGCACACGCGTGAGCATCAGAACCAGTTAACGGGCTTTATATAGCACAGGTTGCTAGATGTTTCAGTTTCATTAAGCTAGATCTGTTCAGATTTGGTCGGATTTAATCGGATCCGACTGAATCGGATCCGACTGAATCGGATCTGACTGAATCAGATCAAATCGGATCCGACTGAATCGGATCCGACTGAATCGGATCAAACCAGACTGAATCAGATCAGACTGAATCAGATCAGACAGGATCGGATCAGACTGAATCAGATCAGTCAGGATCAGATCAGTCAGGATCAGATCAGACTGAATCAGATCAGACAGAATCAGATAAAATCAGATCAAACCAGACAGGATCGGATCAGACTGAATCAGATCAGTCAGGATCAGATCAGTCAGGATCAGATCAGACTGAATCAGATCAGACAGGATCAGATCAGACTGAATCAGATCGAATCAGATCGGATCAGATCAAATCGGATCAGACTGAATCGGATCAGACTAAATCAGATCAGACTGAATCAGTTCGGATTGATTCAGTTCGGATTGATTCAGATCGGATTGATTCAGATCGGATCAGACTGAATCGGATCAGACTGAATCAGATCAGACAGAATCAGATCGGATTGAATCAGTTTGGATTGATTCAGATCAGATTGAATCAGATCGGATCAGATCAGATGGGACCTTTGTGACCCAGAAGGTCACATGCAGCTCAAACAAGAGCTGGGAGTCAGGGAAAGACTCACTGGAGGAGTTGTCGTAGTGCACGGAGGCGTCGTCCTCGCTGCTGTTGTGGTTCCCGAACAGAGCCTTGTAGTTGCTGTCTTCGTACCAGTTCAGAGACTTGATCTGCAGGCCGCCGCCCTCCGGGTGACCGCACACGATCCTGGACACGGCCTTGTAGAGCACGCTGGGCGACGATGTGGCGTTCTGCGTCAGGAAGATGATCTCGTTCCTCAGGTCCACCCAGCTCTTCATCCCGGCCAGCTGCAGAGAAACACGGGTACATGGTGAGCTCGGCTCGGTTCTGGAGTTCTGGGTCAGCAGATGTCAGATTCAGAGCTTTTAATTTAACAGCAAACGTAAAATAAAACTATAAAGGGAAACAGGTCGGTGAAATCTGGAACCTTAAAAACATAACGTTGCACCATTAAAGCCATGGGTAAAAATTGAGACAGATTTGTGAACAACATGAAACATTTCCCCTCAGCAGGGTGCCATCAGCGCTATAAAGCTTCTCAGTCCCGTCGCTCCTGCCTGGAGCGACAAAGGGGAGAATTCTCTCCGTCCAGAGGACCGGACTGAGAGAACTGCAGGCTGGATCGCAGCTAAGTCTGCAGTCTAGCTTCTGCATAACCAGACACCACAGTAAAGAATCTTCTATGCCGAACCAGCTTTGTTTGTTTTTCTCAGCTGTTGCAGGAAACTCCAGACGGCGCCGACCGGCCTCCCGCCTGCAGCCGGCACAGAACCCGTTTTCCCAAGCTGAGAGCAAAAGCTGAAATCACCCGCAGCATGAACCGTTAGCTCCCGTTAGCCTTTTGAAACATGCCATGCTAATTTGAGTGTTTTTACGGTTATAACAAACTTTATCTCCACAAAGATTTTATACACTGATGGGATATTGATGTTTGTGTTATCCGGTCCACTCATTACGACTAAAATAAGGCCAAAGTTTTTTCAAATTAACACAGAATGTCCGCTAGCCTAATGCTATTCCGGTAACATTCACCCTTCTCAGATACGCGACTACAGTTCATTTCGTTTTGCTCCACCATCATTCGATAAAGCTATGAGCGTTATTACCTGATTAGCATTGAATATTAATCTTGATTTAATGGTGATTTCGTATAACTTTAGGATTAAGCTATTTTAGCGACCGATCGCTACAGAGACCCCTAGCCTCCCGGAGGTAGAATCGCATTAATAAAATCAAGCGTTCTAGAAGTTTACTGATGTTTTACTGAGCAAATCATTCTTTAAAATATTATTTCATCAAATAATTTTTTCTTTAACTCTGGATTTGCATTGTGAATGTGTTAGAACACATACCTCATGTTGTTTTGAATTAGTTAAATTAATTTAACCTCATTACACGTTCTTTAAGATGAACTTTGGTTCTTTAACTCAGATCTGCAGTGAACCAGGATTCACTGAATCATTCTGATGATCAACCATTTTATTTTGTCTTTTGTTTCTTTGTGTGTAAATAGTTCCTTAGCTTCTTATCTTTTTATTTTGCTGAGTAGTTTTAGTTAAGTTTCACTAGCCTAGTAGAGAGGAGTTGTTCATTGAAATATAGTGTTAATTCAGATAAACAGCATTATATAGTGATGTTCTCTGGATGTTCATTTAATTTCTGTTAATAAATTCTAGAACTTGAAGAGAAGTTGTCACTCCTTTATTCTGTGTGTGCAGAGTTTGCTGTTAAAAGAATCATTCCTTTCATCTATTGTCCTGATATCAGCTGTTTGGGCTGATATCCACTGGACAATACCTAACACAGAGTTATTTATTAAACATTAAATAACTTTAAACTGTGTAACGGCACAACAATAAAGATCCAAACAAAAAAAGTCAAAGAAAAATAAAAAAAAGTCAAGATTTTTACAAACTGCCTGCAGCGGTTCTGTGGGTGGATGGAAGCAGCATTTATGAAGCTGCAGAACCCAGCCATCAGGAGTTAACCCCTCACACCATCAGCAGAACCCTCAGATCGTTCTCCAGGTGGAGAGGTTCTGTCTGAAAAACCTTCTCTCTTGTGTTCTCCGAGCTCAGGTAGGAACATCAGTAAACCCAGAACTTTGTCAAACATGTTTCTGAATGTTCTGGTATGTTCTGCAGTCTACAGAACTTTGGTGTTGGATGAATAAACAAAAAGAGTTCTGGTTCTGGAGCATATTTCTGCTTCCTGAAGGAAGCTTCCTGTGAAACATCAGAGAGGACTACTTTAGAGGCAACACTACAGCGTAGGAACATCGGAGAACCTACAGAACGTCTGCAAGAGCAAGAAGAACGTCTGCAGGAACAAACGGAACGTCCGCATGAACAAACGGAACGTCTGCAGGAACAAACGGGAACAAACGGAACGTCTGCAGGAACAAACAGGAGCAAACGGAACGTCTGCAGGAACAAACGGAACGTCTGCATGAACTAACGGAACGTCTGCATGAACTAACGGAACGTCTGCATGAACAAACGGGAACAAACGGAACGTCTGCAGGAACAAACGGGAGCAAACGGAACGTCCGCATGAACTAACGGAACGTCTGCAGGAACAAACGGGAACAAACGGAACGTCTGCAGGAACAAACAGGAGCAAACGGAACGTCTGCAGGAACAAACGGAACGTCTGCATGAACTAACGGAACGTCTGCATGAACTAACGGAACGTCTGCATGAACAAACGGGAACAAACGGAACGTCTGCAGGAACAAACGGGAGCAAACGGAACGTCCGCATGAACTAACGGAACGTCTGCAGGAACAAACGGGAACAAACGGAACGTCCGCAGGAACAAACGGAACGTCTGCATGAACAAACGGAACGTCCGCAGGAACAAACGGGAACAAACGGAACGTCTGCAGGAACAAACGGGAACTAACGGAACATCTGCAGGAACAAACGGGAACTAACGGAACGTCTGCATGAACAAACGGAACGTCTGCAGGAACAAACGGGAACTAACGGAACGTCTGCATGAACAAACGGAACGTCTGCAGGAACAAACGGGAACAAACGGAACGTCTGCAGGAACAAACGGGAACTAACGGAACGTCTGCAGGAACAAACGGGAACTAACGGAACATCTGCAGGAACAAACGGGAACTAACGGAACATCTGCAGGAACAAACGGGAGCAAACGGAACGTCTGCATGAACAAACGGAACGTCTGCAGGAACAAACGGGAACAAACGGAACGTCTGCATGAACAAACGGGAACAAACGGAACGTCTGCAGGGTTACTGCAGGTCAGCTCCAGCAGGAAGCAGAAGTGAAACCGTCTCAGAGGTTACTGCAGGTTTCATCAGGTTCTCAGGCGGTTTCTGAGTCACATTTATTCGGAACGAGGAACGTCATCCCCTCAGTTCTGGATTTCTGTGGCTGGACTCAGACCAAGAACTTCTGCTCTGACAGGAACAGCAGCCGGGTCAGCGGTGCCGGGTCCGGACCTTTACATCATCCTCAGCAGGTCCTGCACCTCTTCCCTCCCCCTGTGGGGGGCGCCAACGGTGCACAGTGGTTAAAGTTCTGTTTCTACAGCAACGGTTCCGGGACATATCCAGAACCGAACTACATCAGTCCCTTCAGGGAACCGGCTGATTTATATCTGACGTCTATAAAGCAAAGGTCTGGTCATCATCAGAACCCTGCTGGTCTGACCAGAACCTCTGTAGGTCCAGAAGCTGTGCAGCTGACAGATGAGAACCTGACAGGAAGGTTCCTACTTCATCTGAGGTGGAACATCTTCTGAGGAGCTCCTTCAGGAAACGGATCACCTATGGACGTCTAATCTGCTGCTACGGGTCCAGATTGGGAGAACAGGACTGGTAGAACCCATTTGGACAGAACCAGATCTGAGGATCGTTCTCCTGCTCCAACGGAGGCTTCAGGACCAGAACCACAGAAGCCGGATCGGCAGGAGTCGATGGAGATTCTCCAGCTGAAGTTCTGCTCTGAGCGCATCTGGACCCGGATGGTTGGCAGAACCTCAGGAAAACGGGTCGGAACCCTCTGCACACCTGAACCCATTCTGCCAGGTGTCAGGTCACGTGACTTCCTGCCGATACACCTGTGTCTCAGGTACAGTGAACCCACATTGTTCTGACCCAGGGACGGGTTGTCCCGGCCTCAGAAGTTCTTTAGAGAACAACCAGCTTCATGGAAACCATGGAACCCAGAAGGTTCTGGTCCAGTTGAAGCCAGATCAGGTTCATCTCCCAACCTGGAGAGAGGATGAACAGGTGAGAACCTCAGTCTGTAGATCAGCTGCTGGACCCGGAACCCGGGTCGACGTGGTTCTGCAGAGTTCTGGCTCAGAGGCAATTAATACAGATGCACACCACACTTTTCAGATCAACCTTGGTAACAGAACCGTCGTTCTTCGCCGCTGTTCTGACCCATTGCTGGTGTTTGGAGCGGAACGTCTGGAGAACTTCTGCGGGTGTGAATATTTGTGGAGCGCGCCTCCGGCAGCGGTTCTACTGGGCCTGGTTCTAGCAGCAGCAGGTCTGGGTGGACTGACTGAACCCAGCAGGGCGCAGCGTCCCGGCAGGAAGGGGACCGGTGCCGAGTGTTTGTTGATTTGTTCCCGGACGAGACGAGGAACCCGCTGAGACGTTCCGTCTTTGTTCAGCTGGAGCGCGTCCATCTCTGCTGCTTTCATGTGGACACAAAGACTGGCAGGACGGAGCAGCTGCCAAGTAAACCCGCTGGCCCGGCCCGCTGGACCGGAACCGCTGGACCGGAACCGCTGCAGGACACGGAACCGCTGGACCGGAACCGCAGGACACGGTACTGCAGGACACGGTACCGCTGCAGGACACGGAACCGCTGCAGGACACGGTACCACAGGACACGGTACCACAGGACACGGAACCGCTGCAGGACACGGAACCGCTGCAGGACACGGTACCGCTGGACCGGAACCGCAGGACACGGTACTGCAGGACACGGTACCGCTGCAGGACACGGAACCGCTGCAGGACACGGTACCACAGGACACGGTACTGCAGGACACGGAACCGCTGCAGGACACGGAACCGCTGCAGGACACGGTACCGCAGGACACGGTACCGCTGCAGGACACAGAACCGCTGCAGGACACGGTACCACTGGACACGGAACCGCTGTAGGACACGGTACCGCTGCAGGACACGGAACCGCTGGACCGGCTGGGAGAACAGTGACCGCACCAGGACTCTTACCTCCACAGCCAGAGAACCCAGACTGTCCAGGAGAACGTTGGCGGCTCTGGCGACCTGCCGGACGGCTTCCGGGTCCGACCGGACGTCCCTCTGAAAGACACAAGAACACGCTTCAGTCTCCAGCGCCAACCAGAACCGCATCATAACCCAGACTGGAACCCTGCTCAGACCCCAGCTTAGAACCCTGTTCAGAACCCTACTCAGAACCCTTTTTAGAACCCTGCTCAGAACCCATCTCAGACCCCAGCTTAGAACCCTGTTTAGAACCCTGCTCAGAACCCAGCTCAGAACCCATTTTAGAACCCAGCTCAGAACCCTGTTTTACTCGGGTTCCGTCTGTTTGTCCAGGTTCTGTTTTTCTCTCGATGTTTATACCTCATGCACCTTTTCCTTCTTTTAGAACCTTCTTTGATTATTGAGCCGACGGAACACGAGAATTTCTCCACGGTGAGATCAATAAAGTCGGTCTTATCTCATCTTATCTTAGTTCTGGGTTTAGAACCCGACACAGGATCAGGAAGAGCAGCGGCAGAACCTGGATCCACTGGTTCTAGATCATCCCAGAGCTAAACTGGGTCAGACAGACGACTGCAGGAATTAGACCCGTCCCTCATGAAGGTGGTTTGGGTTTTGTTCTGTTCTGATCAGGTTCTAAACTGAATCCATCCCAGGGGTTCTGGACTTCAGGTCCACTTGAGCCGACTGCAGAGACGCTGCATCGGGTTCTTCTGGTTCCACTGGACCCGAGAGCTGATTCCGTGGCTATTAATGAAGGAATCAAATATTCAGCAGCCGGGTTCTGTTGGATCTTCTGGACCCGTCCTCATCTGACGTGTGCCGTTTAAATGCTGACTTCAGAACATCCAGACTCCAGCAGAACCTGTCAGCAGAACCTGTCAGCTGACTGCGACCCGGTCCTCAGCCGACCTCACAGAGGCTCCTGCAAACGGTTCTGCTGCTGTGGAAACTTGTCCGCGGGTCGCTCATAGATTTCTGCAGACAAAAGAGTCCAAAGCCGCGGTTCCGCCCAGCTCATTTAAAACGGGTCTCCAGGCTACAGAAACCGGGCCTCAGTGAGGCGAGGCAGGCGGGTCCAGACACGCCGCCTCCCACGCACAGCCGGCGCCGAGCTCGCCGCCTCACGACACACTGGGGCTGCTCAGCTGAGCTCGGCACAGAACCCTCACAACAGAACCCTCCGTTAGACTGAACAGAACCCTCTGTTAGAATGACCAGAACCCTCTGCTAGAACAGAACCCTCCGTTAGACTGAACAGAACCCTCACAACAGAACCCTCTGCTAGACAGAACAGAACCTTCTGTTAGAACAGAACCCTCCGTTAGACTGAACAGAACCCTCTGCTAGACAGAACCCTCTGTTAGAACAGAACCCTCAGAACAGAACCCTCAGAACAGAACCCTCTGTTAGAACAGAACCCTCCGTTAGACTGAACAGAACCCTCACAACAGAACCCTCTGCTAGACTGAACAGAACCCTCAGAACAGAACCCTCTGCTAGACAGAACAGAACCCACTGTTAGATAAAACAGAACCCTCAGACAAAACACCCCCCCCCCCCCCCACATATATCTAATGCTTATGATGTTGTCTGTATGTCACTTTTTGTGCTGAGGGACTTTCTTGCATCCTCATGCTGTCCCTGCAGAGAGACGGTGCGAGAACTGCACCCCCCCCCCTCAACCATCCTGATGTATTCTTTCTACCCTGGAAAAGGCAGCGCCTCATGGCAGCGCCTCAGTCACCTCTCTACCCATGTTGGTCTGTCTTCATGGGTTGTACCCCCCCGGGGGCTAAATAAAGTAAAAAAGCATTTAAATTAAAAGCCAAAAATAGCTGACAATCAGAACTTTTCTGCTCAGATTCTCCAGAACACGTCCATCATGCATCAGACCGATGTTCCGTGTTTGGTTTCTACTCTAACCTCATCACCCCCTTTCCTGCTGGTAGCATTAAACGTGTAATTTATCTCGTACGGCAGGTGTTTCCACCTGACTGTTTGAAAAGTGAAGGAAGGTCCGTCTGAGGAACCATGTCCCTCCAGAACTTCTCTGCAGGAGAACAGCTTCAGAGGACATGGCTGAGCTGGGTTCTAAAATATTGTCCCTCCATTGCAGAGAGGTTGTTATGTTAAGTTCCTCTGCTTAAGCTTTCTTTTCCATTTATACTTTTGAAATGCATTTTGATTGGACGTTTGACCCAAGATCAAAGTTTTCCTTCCTTATATTGTTCCTGAGACGTGGGGACCTCAGTCTCAGCTTCTAATCTGGATCATATTTCCTCCACGTAGCAGCGTAATGCTGGATGTCTCGCTGTTCTTTGGAACAACTTTAAAGCAAACGTTAACGAAGCATCTAACCCTGAAAGGTGTTTTCTGACTCTGAGCCTCGGCTGCCATGTTCCTTTAAATGACCTTAATGGGTTTGAAGAAGTCCAGGTTGTTCATGAAGTGCTCCTCAGCGCGGTCTAGCCAGATGGGCGGAGCCTGACAGAGGACTTCCTGCACCCACGCCGCCACCTGCTGGTCTGAGATCGTCACAAAGTCCTCTAAGGTGTGTGCACCACCTTTCCTGGGACACATGTCCTTCAGGTGGACCCCAAAACCTCCGAGGAGGACCTGGAAACAAGAGGAGGAGATGAGCTGCAGACACGAGTTGCTGCTTTCTTCATGTCGGTGTTTTCAGGCAGCTCGGGGTTTATTTTCACACTGAGCATGTGCGGCGGGCCTCCTCACCTTTTCCAGGTTGACGTCGGCCTCTGTGATCTCCTGGACGCTGTGCTGGGAGCAGGAGGCGTTCCTCTGCAGAAAGCTTGACAGAGTCTCATTGTCTCGCAGGAAATGCTTCAACTTGAAGCCTGTGGGAGAAAAAAAACAGACAAACAGAGCAGTTCAGAGAAACCCGACACGTCCTCCACCTCCTCCGCTAAATCCTCAGCCTTTGTGCTTTAACTGCACACGGACCTGTCCCCGCAGGGACATGCTAATGTCCACAGAGGACAGTTTACTGCTCTAGAACCGGCCCACATGAACTGTTTTCATTCAGACTTTCCAGGACTCTCAGGTTCCACGGTGACCTGCAGACAACACTCAGGGTGGAACGGTTCCTGTCAGACCGTGCTCAGGACAGGAGGTGCAGAGAAACACAACGAGGTGTAGCCATGAACCCCAGGCTGTTGTCATGGTTTCATGATGAAGTTTCAGACGTCATCCTTGCATCAGTGGAACCAGGAAGTACCGGCCTTATTTGGGCGCGGGTAAATAGCCTGGAGAGTGGAGGTTCTGCCTTAGAGCTGCAGGTCTTCACACGTCTGTAAACTTTCCACTGAGTTATTTGCATTTCGTGTGAATGAAGCCCCCGTGCAAACGCCCACCGCTTCCCGCTGCAGGTCTCGACAGGCGGCCGAGGGTTCCTCCAGCACGGAGTACGTTTCTATTTGGGTCCAATCAGAACCTCTGAGGAAGAACCTCCTGCTGAAAAAAGTCACTATTTGCTTTAATTGGTTAGTTTTAATCTCCAAGGAACCCAAAACACACCAAACAGCAGAGAAAAATCATCCAGCCGAGTCTCCATGAGTCAGAACCAGAACCATGCCGACTTGCTCGGATCGTCACCGATCAGATGATCATCAGCTGGTTCTCAGCAGCGGGTACATCATGTAAATCCAACCTCACATAAACACTGAACACAGCCTGAGCAGTGAGGGAAAAACCGGGTTCATCCTTTCTGGTTCTACAGAACAGCAGAGGTTGGGCATCAGCCGGGTTCTGCTGATCCAGCAGCAGCAGCAGCAGTTCTTCATTCTGCTGATCTGCACCATCCTGGTGTTTGGAGGTCACCAGCAAAGACCTCAGAGCAGAAACTGAAGCTGCCCATCAACCCGGGACGGGTTCTAAGGTCCAGACCACCTGAGGTCCATCATTCTACAAATAGGGTGATGATTCCCAGGAGGAGAACATCTCAGCAGGTTCAGCCCAAGATCAGAGCGAGAAGCACGGGCCAGACACCCAGGAGGAAGGACCAGGAGACCAAAGATGATGGACCATGATGGACAGAATCATGGTGGAGGAACCCAAACACAGCAGATCAGCACAAAGACAGTGGTGGGGGTGGTTTGGTGGAGGGGGGGGGATGTCTGGGCTGGCGTTCCACCTTCAGTGCGAGTGGACCATGAACACCTCTGTGTACTGAAGTATTCTAGAGTCCATCAGAAGAATGATCCTGAACTCAGCTGCAGATCTACGGTCTGCAGGAGGAGGTTCTACGGATATAGTATCAGGAATCAGGAAGCTTTCAGTCTGGTTTCAATATTTCATGACTTGCTATAATCCATTTCCTCCTGATGAACAACAGATGGTTCTAACTGGGTTCTGGTTCCTAATCCGTCAGACCAGAGACACGATGCTCTCTCTGGGCTCTGGTCCATTCTAGGATCTGGTACCTGAACCTAGTTTCTTGCAGCTGATCTGAGGTCTGACAGAGAAGACACCCTGACACCATGAGGACAGAACGTGTCCTCATGGTGTGAGAGGGACACCCTGACACACCATGAGGACAGAACGTGTCCTCATGGTGTGAGAGGGACACCCTGACACACCATGAGGACAGAACGTGTCCTCATGGTGTGACGGGGACACCATGAGGACAGAACGTGTCCTCATGGTGTCAGGATGTCCCTCTCACACCATGAGGACACGTTCTGTCCTCATGGTGTGACGGGGACACCATCACACCATGAGGACAGAACGTGTCCTCATGGGTTCCTCCTCTCGTCTGGTTTCTGAGGTCTGAGCTTCTGCAGAGGAAGTCAAGCTTTCCCCTCACGCTGAAGCTGACCAATAGGAAGTGACGTCTCTCTCCATGTACCAGCGCTGACGAGCAGATTGTCTGATTGGAACTGAGGACAAACTGCAGGTGCGGGGGCCTCTTAGGGACAGAAAGCTCTCTGTTTTAGGACAATTAGTGAGGGGTCAGAGGACCCTCCAGCTGTCTCACCTCAGCAGTTTCCAGTGATGTGATTTGTTAAATAAGCTCCCACAGAGCAGGTAGTCTGGTCCAATCACAGTCCTCAGTCCACCGGTACCATTAAACACACAGCAGGACGCCTCAGGCGGGTTCTACCTGCTGCTGGACCTCTCACACAATGGACTGTGTCTGTACTGTCCTGTTAGATCTCAGTGCTGCGTTTGATACAGTTGATCACAATATTCTCCTACAAAGACTTGAGCATACTGTAGGGATTAAGGGGAAAGCATTAGGCTGGTTTAAATCTTATCTGTCAGACAGATTCCAGTTTGTTCATGTTAATAATAAATCTTCCTCAAACTCTAGGGTCACCTGTGGAGTACCACAGGGTTCAGTCCTTGGACCAATTCTCTTTACTATATATATGCTTCCGATTGGCAAAATTATCAGACAGCATGGGATTAATTTCCACGGTTCTCCTCCTGTTCTCCACTCTGCTCTCCTAATGCCCAGTGAGCACTCATACTGGACCTGGTTCTGGTTCTAATGGAGGGTTCTTCTCTGCTAGAAAGCACCGTCACCACATGCAGGAGGAGAACTGGAAGCAAAATCAACGCCTCATGCAGTCTGCTGGGTTTTACCAGCTGTACTGGATGTGAATCGGTCCGCTATGTTCTGTAAAGAGTCCAGTTATTGTCTTACACACTTCTCTACTTCTTTAGATAGAAAACGTTCTTTTGGTTTGCTGCTACTTTCCTGACAAACACTTCTATTCATAGTTTCTCTTTTAACTTCAGTTTTTACTCAGAGCCTTGAAGAGAAATTTCATCCAAATGCAAACTGTGAACATGAAGTTGAATGAAAATAAAGTCTAACTTTAAATCTAATAAACTAAGTTTATCAGAACGCTGCTGGAGGTCTCAGGCAGAACCTCTCCATGGTTGCAGATTCAGGTAGAATTAAATTCACTTAAACACATTTATGTCTGGTTCGGGTTCTGCTATATTCCAGTTGTGCCTCTACTTGGTTGTGTGCTTCCATCTGACCAGGTGACATCACCTGCCTAATGTGCAGGTAAACCTGTGGGGGCACGTCTCCACGCCCCCTCATCACACCAGCAGCAATGGACCAATCAAACGCGCTGGTTCATCAGATCATAGGGAATAAAAAGTTCTGATGCTCCGTCAGAGATGGGGGAGGGGGGAGGGAAGCAGGTCGGAGCAGGTAGAGAATAGAAAGGCGCCCCACGCTGAGGCGCAAATTAAAGCACAAAAGAGCCAAATTCTTTTTGTTCAGTGAGCCTGAAAACCTCTGCAGAGACCCGCTGCTGCTGCTGGGCTTACGCTGACACGCTGAGCCCGGACCGGACCTCGGGTCGCTGCGGTTCCTACCTGAGCGGCTGCTCTGCAGACCCTCCAGGGCTCGAGCCAGTTCCTTGAAGCCTTCCAGGTTTCTATCATTCTGGCTGTACAGAAGGATCTTCTTAGCATCCGAAAACAGGCGGGAAATTCTGAGGATTAACACAAAAAACAGCAGTTCAGTTACAGAACCAGTTATTATAAAGTTAGAGAACCTCACATGATCTAAAGAACTACTGATCCAGATCCTTTATTAAAAAAGTTCTAAAGAACTACTGATCCAGATCATTTATTGAATCATAGAAGTTCTAAAGAACTACTGATCCAGATGCCTGAGCAGATTCTCAGTTATCGGCACCTGGACCTTCGCTCAGTTTGTCTGAAAACGTGTCACCTGCAGAATCTGGATAATTTTCAGAAAGAACTGATCGTAAGTCCAGGTGCCTGAGATTTAAACCTTTTTGCTGTACTGACGCAGATCTTTTGACAGAAAGAAAACTGGAATGAATAATGCCTAATGACATTTATTGACAACGTAGCATCAAAGTTGCAAAAACCCATTCATATAAACAACATGGCGTTAGTATCTGGGGTCTGTGATCCTCATCCAGACTGGTTTTAATGCTTAAATTAACTATTTATGGCAGCATTCACTGAGAAGATCACAGATCTGCAGCCCTAGTTGGGAATCTGCTCAGCCAGACTAATGAAGAACTGTTTAATGAATCTCCAGAGTGCGTCTAGAGAAGTGGTTACAGAACGAGAATCAAGTCTCTGCAGCTTTTCACAATCACATCCTGACGCACGGACTCACATGGAGTCGTTGAAGTTGCCGACGACGCCCGGGGACTCGCCCGGCGTGGGACTCCTGAAGCACGGGTTGTTGGCGTTGCAGAGGATGCCCTGGAGCCACGGCAGCGTTCCTGCTGACGGCATGGCCTTGTTGGGAAAGTGACCTGCAGACAGGAAGTGAGAACAGGAAGTGAGAAAACTGGAGTTATTAAAGCAGCTGCAGGACTTCTGCTTCTGCAGCGACCAAACAAGCATCCTGGCTGATCCCTGAAGGTTCTGCGGCTTTTCCTCTTAGTTTCCTCACATCTGAGTTAATAAGTCCAGCCACTAAAAGAACTCACAAGAAAGCCTTTGAGCGACAGAACGTTCTTCTGGAGGTTAAACCTTCTCACCTCATTCTTGGTACCGCTAACTTTTCCGGACTTTTGGTTTGGTTCCATTTTTGTCTCAAAGGTTCTGAACCAAGTTATAAAAGCAAATCTAACACATTTAAGATCTGGTTCTAGGTAGGAACCTCACATCGTGGCATAAAATCCTCCTGAGGCAGGTTCTCCATCCTTCTGCACACGTTGTTCTCCAGGATGTGAGCAGAACCAGTGGAGAAACGCACCTCGTGTGACACGAAGCACTCAGACAGGCTGAGAAATTCTGCCAGCCATCAACCAGAACCAGGACACCATCTCCTCCAGGAACCAGAACCTCTGACTGTGGGCCCGGCAGGTCGCTGAGGTTCTGCTGCAGCACGCGTGTGACCCAGATGTTTGGGACGTGTCTCCTTTATCTTCTATCTGCGGTGTTGGAACCATGTGTCCACCTGGACAGAGCTGGAAGATAACCTGTTATCACCTGCAGAGGAGCATCAGCTGCGGCGGCGCCGACCTTTATCCCGGGCCTCGGGCCGGGCCGAGGCGCAGCTATCAGGAACCTTTAGGACTGCCAACTGGCCCGGTTTCTAATCGGCGCTGATAAGATAAGAGCCGAGCTCCTCTGAGGTCCACAGGTCGCAGAACCACGAGCCGATCAATAATCAATGAGACGCTCTGACAGAGGCTCCGTGGAGCTGCTGCTCTGATCCAGATCCAGCTGGAACGGATCAGAACCTTCATCTCCAACCAGAGGAACCCGTTAGGAGAGCTGTGAAGAACAGCTGCAGCAGAACAGAACCACTCAGGTCCAGTTTGAGTCGCGGTTCCTGTCCATCAGCAGGACATGATGGAGAACTGGGCTGAAACCAGAACACCTGCGCCACACGGGTTCTGAACTTTCTCAGAACCGGTTCTGTTCCCACTGATTCTGGGACCATAAACCGGGTTCAGTTCTGGTCTCCATGTTTAAACATCCCTGGCCAAGAGGTCCAACAGAACCAAACATCTTAGAGCACACTGGGGAACCTCTGAGCTTCAACATGGACCCTACGTCACATGAGATCAGTCGGTTCTGATCCGGGTTATTTGGAGTTGTCTTAGGACAACATGGATCATTTAGAACCGGCCGGTTCCTTCAGGGAAAACTGGGATTCTGGTTTCCCTGCAGCGTGGTTCCTGGGTTTGGAGTCCTGCGGCTCGGACCGGCTCGGCCCGGCCTGGCCCGGCTCGGCCCGGCTCGGCTCGGCCCAGACCCAACGTGCAGCACAGAACTTCTGCATTCAGAGCGAAACAGCGATCCGCTTCCTGGAGGAGGCCCGTGACGGAGCTGGTCCGTCTGGTTCCTGTCATTCGGGTTTTATCAGCCTGGAAACGACGCGGGTCAGCACCAGAATCCTGCAGACTGGGCCGGCCAACGTTATGCAGCTGACCCGCTCCGGTTCACCTCTGGTCATGAACCCAGGGACGTTCCAGATGTTCCCAGCTGCAGAGCGGTCCATCCCCGCTGAGCGGCTCCATCCCAGCACGAGTTCTGTTATCCAACATGACCGGGTCAGCTGGTCCAGAACTGCTGCCGTTCTGCCTCAGCTGCAGGTTCTGACCCACTAACCTCAGAGGGACCTGAACGCACCATGAGGATTTTAAAGGATGCCCAGAGATCAGCGCTGATCCAGTTCAGTCCGTAAGTACCAGGTTCTTGGTTCCGAGCTCAGCAGATAAATGTTCAGGACAGACGGTCGGAACCAGAACCGGCAAGAACCCAGGAAGTCCTTTAATTCCCGTTGGTTCCAGAACCACTTCCTCCACCACG
This sequence comes from Fundulus heteroclitus, assembly GCF_011125445.2. Classification (NCBI taxonomy): domain Eukaryota; kingdom Metazoa; phylum Chordata; class Actinopteri; order Cyprinodontiformes; family Fundulidae; genus Fundulus; species Fundulus heteroclitus. Next base: position 16,323,699 of record NC_046383.1, read on the forward strand.
GAAAGCAGCAGCAGTGAACTCAGAGGAGTTCTGGGAGGGGAAACCAGAACCTGAAACCCGGATCGGCCCGTAGAACCCTGATCGGACTGAATCTTGACCTCCTGCTGCAGGTCTCTGAGGAGACGGAGCCTCGCTCAGTGGTATCAGAACCAAACGGACCTCGGTGTTCCTCAGAGATGAGGAGCCATAAATGTCTGATAGACACCTGGAGGAGCTTCAGGACGGCCTAAGGTTCTGCTCAGTTAAACAGAACCAACCACAGAAGAACTTTAGACTGAGGGTCCATGCGATCCAGACTACTGGTTCTGTTTGAGTAAAAAGCTCAAACAGAACCAGAAAGTAGGAAACAGAAGAAAACGAGAATAAAGCTTAAATGACCAGAACTGGACTTCTTCCATTTTATTCACCTTTTGTTTAATATTTTGGGTTCTTTCCTGGTTCTGCTGTCAGGAGAACCATTTGTCCTGTGCGGTTCTGGGAGGACTTGTCCACGGTTCTCCAGTCCCCGTCTCACACCCAACCACCGGGCCCAGACTTTTTCTTTGGTTTTTCTGTTTTTTTTAAAGGTTCCTCTCTAGAGCCTCGGCTGCAGGTGGTTCTGCTTTCAGAACCGTTCCCATGGGATCACCTGATCCGCAGAGGAAGGAAAACAAAGGAGGAATTCTGAAGGCGTTTGGACCTGGTAATAAGTTAACGCTAATCTGATCCAAACGGGCTCAGGCGTTCTGACCGTGTTCCAGCGCCACGCTCACCTGAACATGTGGGAACAGGTTCTGCATGCGGGAACATCTGCAGCTTCACGTCTAAACATTTTCCACGAATTCCCTAAAAGACGGCAGAGCTGAGACTCTCACTGGGCTGCGAACAAACAAGCCGGCCCGGCAGAACCGAGCCAGAATCTGCAGAGTCACTCCTGCTGAGGGTTCTCTGCGTGTTCTCACACGTGTGGAGCTACTCGCCCGCTCCTCTCTACACGCCGGCAGGAAAACAGCTCAGAGTTCTCCTGCTGCTACCCACACTGACCCGTGGCCTTCCAGCTGGGTCAGAACATCTGCAGCAGGAGAACCTCCATCAGTTTGGCCCAAACGCTCTGCGTGTTCTCCTGGAGACCTCTGCTGTAAAACAGCTTCATGCAGCGAGCGAGCGAGCAGGAGGATCTGCAGCTGCGTTTTCCCGCCGTTTGGAGGAAAACGGTCATTGAACTCATCGCGCTGATATGAGTCAACTGAGGATGGACAATCTAGAGCTGCAGAACCACAATATGAGCTGCAGAACCAGGACATGTGATGCAGAACCAGGACATGTGATGCAGAACCAGAACATACGCTGCAGAACTAGAACATGTGATGCAGAACCAGGAAATACCCTGCAGAACCAGAACATACCCTGCAGAACCAGGACATGTGATGCAGAACCAGAACATGCGCTGCAGAACTAGAACATGTGATGCAGAACCAGAACATGAGCTGCAAAATCAGAACATGCAATGCAGAACCAGAACATACGCTGCAGAACTAGAACATGAGCTGCAGAACCAGAACATACGCTGCAGAACCAGGACATGAGCTGCAGAACCAGAACATACGCTGCAGAACCAGGACATACGCTGCAGAACCAGGACATGAGCTGCAGAACCAGAACATACGCTGCAGAACTAGAACATGTGATGCACAACCACAACATGAGCTGCAGAACCAGAACATACGCTGCAGAACCAGAACATGAGCTGCAGAACCAGAACATGAGCTGCAGAACCAGGACATGCGCTGCAGAACCAGGACATGCGCTGCAGAACCAGGACATGAGCTGCAGAACCAGGACATACGCTGCAGAACCAGAACATACGCTGCAGAACTAGAACATGTGATGCACAACCACAACATGAGCTGCAGAATCAGAACATATGATGCAGAACCAGAACATATGATGCAGAACCAGGACATATGATGCAGAACCAGGACATGCGCTGCAGAACCAGAACATACGCTGCAGAACCAGAACATGAGCTGCAGAACCAGAACATGCGCTGCAGAACCAGAACATGCGCTGCAGAACCAGGACATGCGCTGCAGAATCAGAACATGCGCTGCAGAACCAGAACATACCCTGCAGAACCAGGACATGAGCTGCAGAACCAGGACATGCGCTGCAGAACCAGAACATGCGCTGCAGAACCAGGTTAAAGATGGGAACATTCAGATTACAGGTGTTCAGCAGGTGAGTTTAAACGAGCAGCGTCCAGATTAAGCTTCCTGTTTATAGAAGATTTCAGATTCAGCCAATCAGAGCGCGGCCTGATGTGGACCAGAAGGAACCCGGCGCTGAATGAAGAGAACCGCTGTTGGTTCTGGTTAGAAACTCACACTCATGCTGCTCGTAGGGGGGGTAGTTGAGCCGCACCGCGATGAGAATGAAGAAGATGAAGAGCGGCCAGATGATCTCCACCAGAAGTTGGAGCTGAAACACACACATTCATTGATGGATGAGAAACCAGGTTAAACAAGCAGGAGTCTCTGACTGGATGAGAACCAGGATGGAGAGAACACATGACCTCTGAACTGGCCAATCAGAGAGAAGACCAGTACCAGGCAGAAGACCGAGGAAGGAGCAGGAAATGACGAATCAGAGCAGGAAGTGACGAATCAAAGCAGGAAGTGACGAATCAAAGCAGGAAGTGACGAATCAGACCAGGAAGTGACGAATCAGAGCAGGAAGTGACGAATCAAAGCAGGAAGTGACGAATCAAAGCAGGAAGTGACGAATCAGAGCAGGAAGTGACGAATCAGACCAGGAAGTGACGAATCAGACCAGGAAGTGACGAATCAGAGCAGAAAGTGACGAATCAAAGCAGGAAGTGACGAATCAAAGCAGGAAGTGACGAATCAAAGCAGGAAGTGACGAATCAGAGCAGGAAGTGATGAGTCGGAGCAGGAAGTGACCAGTTGCAGCAGGAAATGACGAATCAGAGCAGGAAGAATCAGATCAGGAAGTGACGAATCACAGCAGGAAGTGATGAATCGGAGCAGGAAGTGACAGTCGGAGCAGGAAGTGACAGTCGGAGCAGGAAGTGACAGTCGGAGCAGGAAGTGACCAGTCAGAGCAGGAAGTGACGAATCAGAGCAGGAAGTGACGAATCAGAGCAGGAAGTGATGAATCGGAGCAGGAAGTGATGAATCGGAGCAGGAAGAGACGAGTCAGGGCAAGAAGAGATGTATCAGAGAAGGAAGTGACGAGTCGGAGCAGGAAGTGACCAGTCGGAGCAGGAAGTGACCAGTCGGAGCAGGAAGTGACCAGTCAGAGCAGGAAGTGACGAATCAAAGCAGGAAGTGACCAGTCGGAGCAGGAAGTGACGAATCAGAGCAGGAAGTGACGAATCAGAGCAGGAAGTGACGAATCAGAGCAGGAAGTGATGAATCGGAGCAGGAAGAGACGAGTCAGGGCAGGAAGAGATGTATCAGAGAAGGAAGTGACGAGTCGGAGCAGGAAGTGACCAGTCGGAGCAGGAAGTGACCAGTCGGAGCAGGAAGAGATGAGGACCGACCGTCTGTCGGCGTCTGTAGGTGAAGTTCTTCCACAGCAGCAGTCCCAGCTGTGTGGACACAGACATATCTGCAGCCGCCGCCGTGCAGGACTGATGGCCGGCCGCCGCTCGCTCTGAGTTAAACACAAACAGACAGAGAGGGCGGGGTTAAAGTTGAGCTGATACTAAAGCTGCTGATCACACACACACTTATCAGAGCAGGCAGCGTCAGCACTGATCAGCGAGGCTGTTACAGGAAACTCCACACATCGTACTGCTCTGAGGTCACGCAGTGTTAACACGCAGCAGGGGCCGCTCAGGTGGGCTCAGACGTTCAGGAACACCTGCAGCTCAACAGGCTGCTCTGCAAACCCACAACCCGGGCAGGACAGTATCTTTACGATGTTCAGGCAAAAGTCCAAAATAAAATCAGTTTTTAATCAGAGACCTGCCCACAAAGCAGTAAAACATGCAACGTGTAAAAAAAATCAACAACAACCACGTTTCAGTGGAAGCACAGACTGCAGAACCATTACAGCTGATGGGGACCGGCCTGCCAGTACCACGGCGTGGCTGCTCAAAAGGTCCGGCCCGCTTCCTCGGTACAAAGGAGTGAGGAGGTGGTTCTGGAGGGATTTCACTCAGAGAACCAGGGTTCTCCATGTTCTCTCTATCAGACTTCGTTTTGGGTCTCGGAACGGGTCAATCCTCCCAGATGGTGATGCAGATCTACCGCCCAACACCAACGTGTCCTAAAAGCCACGCCACTGACTGCTGCCACCGAGCTGGGACATTAAACCGAGCAAACCTGAGACACCGGACCGCACAGTGGAGGCCTCGGCTCTCCCTGGAGGAGCTGCGTTCCCTCCACCAGGTGCAACGTACCCAGGCCAGCGTTGACGGAGCGGGGTAACGGGAGGAAAGGCAACCCTGCATTGCTCCACAGGGTAGAGCAATGCAGGGTTGCTCACCAGGGTAGAGGGATTTGGCAGAGACGGTGGTTGCCCATCTCTCGCAGTCCCTGTACAGCTTGTTGAACCAGGAAATCAGCAATTCCTCCAGCAACGCCTGGAAGAAAGGCAGGAGTGACTTCCGTGTTCTTTAGCTTCCTGCAGCTTTCTGTCGTCAAAATGCGAGCGTGCTGCAGAACTTCAGTCTGAACCATGTCCATGTCCAGTGGATGAAGAGGACTCGTCCTCCTCACCCTGGCTTGCACTGTGTGGGGACAACACCAGCAACAGTTCATCATCCTCATCATCAGGAGAAGTTTCCACCCATTTCCAGTGGAAATGAATGAACAGCGTTAACACGGTCAGAGCATGGACCGCCATCTTTTGGGCAGTTGCTGCAGAATCCAGGACGGGTTCTCTGCCTAGCGGTGAGAACACAACCACAGACCACAGCTGAAGCAATCCCCTGAAGCTTTAGAGAACCAGCAGGAACCTCAGACACCCAAAAGAACTTCAAAGAGTCCAAATGCATGCTGAAAAGTGTGTTGGGTCTGTAAACGGCTCATTCAATGAGACATTCAGACAGAAACTAGCTGGAGAACCAAAGAAACTCCAGCAGAACCACAGAACCGGGTCATGACATGGTGCTGGTCCCCAGGGCGGCCCGTTGCTGGACGTCCTGAGCTGCCATCAGACGCCTGTCAGTCGTGTCTTCAGGGCAGGGACACGCTAAAGCCTGCAGGACTAAACTGACCTAAAGGTCTGCTAACCAGGAGAACGTTCCAGGTGTTCCTCCTCTAATAGAGACAATGACAGATCCACCAGTAGAGCCTGCTGAAACATCTGAGAACCTGGGCTTAGAAACTGACAATAAGCTCCGCCTTAGATCCTTAAAAATGATGTGAAGATAAAACTCTTTAGAAATAAACCCTGCTTCTCTTTCAGTGCAGGGAGAATCTTGTTTTATCTTCTTTTTACCTTTTATTCTTTACAGTAGAACAACTTTATTCAATTAGTTCTAGTTTCTAAAGCAACAGAACCAGGGTAGCGGGTCAGTGTTTAAATCAGCATTTCCAAAAATAAAAATCTGTGCAGGTTCAGACCACGTTCTGTAGAAACGTCAGTGGAACGGTTCTTCCACTGCGTGGATCTCCTGCCCAACGTTGCCTGGTAGACGGCTGTGACGCTGTGAGAATGACAAACAGGGAGCTGCAGAAGCCGTCCAGCACGCAGCATTAAGGTTCCTCAGGTTCTGGTGTCGATCCGGACACTGGAGCCGTCCTGGACTGGTACCGCCTTACCTGCCCTGACTTCTTCAACGGTCCATCAGTACCACCAGAACCTGGAAAAGAGCCTTTCCTGCTCAGCCTCGTCAACACGGACGTCTCTGCAGCAGGAAACTAGGCTGTGAGCCTCTGGGACCATTTACATTTCTTTTAAGACAAAAACAGAAATCTAGAACTCTTGTTTCTAACTGAGTTTAATTAAGGCCGGTGATTTTATTACTTCTATTGTTACTGTTTGTGAAATTTCATTGTTCTATTCATTCAGTCTCTCTTGAAAATGAAATGTTGGACCTAAATGAGAACTCCTGTATAAAAAAAAGTTAAATAAAATAAGAATCCGTGGTTCTGATGGGACAGGAAGGTTCTGTAGCTGACTGACTAGAACCTTCAGGATCAAAGACAGAAAATGGTGATCAGTCAGTCTGGGGGGTTCTGATCAGATCAGTGATAACAGTGGGGGGGGGGGGGTAATCTCTGAGTTAATCAGCTGCACTAACCCCCATCATCACGCCCTCGGACCCCTGACAGTTATCAAACAGAGCGGGGGGGGGGGGGGGGGGGGGGGTCAACAGTGGTATCAATGATTGAATCAAACAGGTCAGCATTAATCGGGTCAGAACCTGCAGGTTTCACCAGAATTCAGTCTACCTGACTGAGCCTCACTGCAGCTGGACCGACACCTGAGGCAGGAGATCCGGTCCAACACGCACCGGCAGAACCAGGATGAGAAGAGACAGGAACTATGTGCATTTATTCTAATATTCAATGATAATCACATGACTCTAAACATTTCACCAGACGGCATCAGAGGAAACGCTACACTCCTGGTCCGGTCCTCTGATCCAGAGTCCTGGTCCGAACCGCTGGTCCAGACTAGAGGCTGACATTGTTTTGGGGATCCCGCGGGATGGGAGTCAGCGTTAGTGAAGACGTGATTGGGACGGTACAGGATTAAATATCAATGGGCAAACCAATAGGAGGTAAAAATAAACTAGGATTGATGCAAAAAAATAAATGAATAAAATATGTAGCTTTGCCGCCATTTTGTAGTTTTTCCAAGAAACCTAAACTATAATGCGAGTCAAAAGAACTACATGACCCAGAAGCCACCAGTGGTTCTGATCTATGTTTTCCGCCCGCTGGTGGAGAACTGGACCTGCAAAAGTTGGATTTACAACGCACAGTCAGCAGTAAGGACTTATCTATTAAACTCAGAGCCGACTGGAAAGTTGCAAATATGAACAAACTTGACCGAGAGTTTAATGTCACAATGTTAACATTCAGTTCCCTGCTGGTAAAACGTGTTTCCTGGATTTATTTTCCAAGAATGTGTTTAATGTCCGATGAATTTATCCGTTCTGATAGTAAATCCTGATTAGTTTAAATGGTTAGTGCAAATGGACAAATACTAATATGCTTGTATTATATTCAACTTTTTCTTTTACAAAACTGAGTTTTTGAACCACTGAGGTTCATGATCTAAATTGTGAAAGTAATGCATTTATGCACTTTTTTGTTAATTCAGTATAGATGTCTTGCTAGATGCAATTTTCTTTACTTTCAGCAATTTGAAACATAAAATTAACTTCATTGTTCAAAGGAAACAATTACTTAATAAATTAGTAAAAGGCAACATTGTACATTTTGTTTATTCAGCTAAGATAGGCATGTTCTGTTTCCTTGTTACTTTTATTATTAATTTATTATTATTCATTTAACTTTAACTGGGCCAGATCAGGCTTACTTGTGCTGCAGCATATTGTGGTTTTAAAAGGTTCCGTTTTCAAACCAGAACATTTTTCTGTTTCAAAGAATCTTTATTGAGGCGTCAGAAAATGTTTTGGGCCGACCAAAATTTTCTCTGCAGTTTGGAGCAGCGCGGCCCCTCCCCCACCTGTTGCTGCACATTGGCTGTCAGCTGGCTGAAAGGCTGCTGCTTCATGCGGTGAAGAACAGTCCGAGTGGAGACTTGAAGCAGCGCCACCTACTGTTCTGATGAAGTTCTGCTGTTCTCTGATTCTGGCTGGGGACCTCATGGATGAACGCTGGGAGAACATCTTAGACATTTGTGTTTAAACGTGTTCTAGAACCCATGTTTCACTAAAGACCCCCTGATCCAGATCCTCCCCAGGTTAAAGTCATCTGGATCAGGACCTTTGGACTTTGGCTGCTCTGTCTCCCAGCCTCAGTTATCTGATTATTTCCAGATAGATCAGCGTCTGAACTCTGGATCCTTCAGACACAACGAGGACCCAAACTGAGTTCTGCTGATAGGCCCGTGCTGGAGCTGAAGTTCTGGTTCCTGCTGCCATTTTATCCTCCATGGACTAAAGAACCGTTCCTGCGACCAGCTGCAGGAACAAAGAGCCCAGAGATCCAGTCCAGAACGGGTCTGCCCTCACTTCTGGGTTCTGCTGCAGCAACACGGGAACCTTGGCTCCCTGCCTGTGAATCTCTCAGAGGGAAAACTGGACTGAACCCAAAAGAACAGGACCACCAGAACAGAGTCCAGAAAACATGGTTCTGACCCGATTCTGGATTATTTGGTTGAAAATTTGCTCTAAAATCTAAACGTTCGTGTTTAAGTAGAACAGAACCAAGAAATCCACTCATTCTGATTTCTGCTGCTTCTGGTCAATCCAGAACCCAACCAGCAGAACCTTGAACCATTCCAGCTGCTGGACTCGGATAAAACCCGTCCAGCTTCAGCTCCTCACACAGAGTTCGGGCTGTTGGGTCAGAACCGGGCTGAAACCCACTGACACACCAGGCAGAACCCTGCTGGGTGCTGAAAGAGCGCCCCCTCTGGAGCAACGGCCAACTGCGTCGTTCTGTCTTTGAGAAGTTTCTCAGAAACTTTTCTTGACCCAAACTTTAACAAAGCAGCAGGAACAAGGCGAGCTGAGGCAAAGTTCCGGCTGTAGAACTCACCTCTATGCGGTTCTGCAGGAACACACTGATGAGGTTCTGCGGGGCCAGAATCACGCTCCTGGTTCTGTTTGCTCAGTTCCTCCGCGCTGTGTTGGTCCCCAGAGGATAAACCCACTCACACCGTCCCGGTTCCGGTCGGCCAGCCGTCAGTCCTCTCTGGGTCCAGGACTCTCTCCTTCTTCTCCTCCTTCCAGCTTCATCTGCCCATCAGACCTGCAGCAGGAGGACTAAAACCGAACCTGGGTGGGTCAATAACCAACAGTCTACCCATCTGTTTCCGGCCTGGACTGTCACAATAAGAGTCCCTGAGGTAGAACCTGGACAACCTGGACCTGGACGGTCAGATTGTGAAACAGTTCCGTGTTCAGTCTGTTGGTTTTTATTTCCGAACTTTAACATTTTACATATTTTTGGGTCCAAGTTGTTATTATCTGGACCGGACTAAGGTTCTAAGGTTCCTAGCAGAAGAACATCATGACCTGGAACATCTGCGGGAGCAGATGAAGAACTTCAAGTCATCCAGGTTAAAAACAGCCTTTATTATGTGACGTCACCAGGTAGTTTTCAAAGGACAATGATCGGACAGGTGAGTTCCGGTGGATTTCTGTCGGTCACAAACTTTCATAATAAAATGCTTTCTGCATGGAAGATCTCTCCAGAGCAGCTCTGATCAGGACAGGAACCACGTATTGGACCTTTGCTTCCTGGAAAGAGCTTCATAAATAAACTGCATTAAAACAAATATATATACAGTGTATATATATCCATACTTACATATATATATATATATATATATATATATATATATATATATATATATATATATATATATATATATATATATATATATATATATTCTCCACATGATGAGAACTGAAATCTTCTTTAAATGTCCCTCTTGTAATGGAGCACTCCTGGTATTACAGCCTCACCACATTTAGATAGATAGATAGATAGATAGATAGATAGATAGATAGATAGATAGATAGATAGATAGATAGATAGATAGATAGATAGATAGATAGATAGATAGATAGATAGATAGATAGATAGATAGATAGATAGAGTCAGTCGGTGTACATAATATGATATGATATAATTTATAATATAATACAATATAATATAATATATGCTGAAAACTAGCGGTATAGAAATAGACTTGGTGGATAGTCAGAGTAAAGAGTCTCCAGCCTTAGAATCAAACAGTTTTTCTCTTTATGGGAATAAAAAGTGAATGTAAATCTATTTTATAATGCTGCTGCTTATTGCCAATCAGTGTTTTATACATACAAGGAATTTGCTTTGGTGATGAGGTGCTCCACAATGACAAATATATAGCTGACAAATAAATCTATAAATATATTAGAATAATAAAGTTGTATTAAAATAACAGAAGAACAATAATAGAATAACAACTATTTGCTGCAACATGTCAGATATTTACGTACATTGTTCCAGGTTTGTGTTATGAAAACATTTCATTGGACCAAGCCACAGTGCCAGCATGCTTCAAGTCTGCCTCCATCATTCCGGTGCCAAAGAAACCTCAAGTCACCTGTTTCAACGACTACCGGCCTGTTGCACTGACTCCCATCATGATGAAGTGCTTTGAAAGGCTGGTAAAGGAACACATCGTCTCCAGTCTCCCATCAACACTCGACCCGTTCCAGTTTGCCTACCGACGGAACCGCTCCACTGAGGACGCCATCTCCTCTGCTCTTCACCTGAGCCTGACACACCTGGAGGAGAAGAACACGCACGTGCGGATGCTGTTCCTGGACTTCAGCGTTTAACACCATCATCCCACAGCATCTGGTGGGAAAACTGGAACATCTGGGCTTCAGCACACCCCTTCAACTGGCTGCTAGACTTCCTCACCAAGAGACTTCAGTCAGTCCGGGTCCGACAGACTGAGGAGAAGACGAAGGAGATCATCGTCGACTTCAGGAAGAACCGGCCTCACCACGCTCCACTGCTCATCAACAGCTCAGCTGTGGAGGTGGTCAGCAGCACCAAGTTCCTGGGGGTGCACATCACGGACAACCTCAGCTGGTCTGTAAAAACACCACGTCACTGGTGAAGAGGGCACAGAAACGACTGTACTTCCTGAGGAGGATGAGGAAAGCCCGCCTGCCCCCACCCATCCTCACGACCTTCTACAGAAGCACCATAGAGAGCATTCTGACCAGCTGTCTCTCTGTGTGGTGTGGAGGCTGCAGTGCCTGCGACTGGAAGAACGTGAGGAGAGTGGTGAGGACAGCAGAAGGGATCATCGGGGCTCCTCTTCCCTCCATTAAAGACATTTCATCTCAGCGCTGCGTGTCCCGTAACATCATCAGGGACCCCCCCCCCCACCATGGACTGTTCTCCCTGCTGCCTTCTGGGAAGAGGTTCCACAGCATCTGCTGCAGGTCCACCAGGTTCTGCAAAAGCTTTTTCCCTGCTGTCATCAGACTGTTGAACTGCTGAAACTGGACTCTGTTTCACATATTTGCACATTTTGCATCATTTCATCCTTATCCAGCAGTACAAATGCTGCCAAACTCTCAGTCTCTAAAATGCATTCTTGCACAATCATTTCTGCACATACAAATGGTTTTTAAGAAATACTCACCTGTACACTTTGATCGCACGCTGTCTCTTTCTCCTGCACTGTTTACATTTCAATTGTTGTACTATTAAATCACTGCTGCACTTTATCCTGTACATTTTATCCTGTAATTTACTTTATCCTGTAATTTACTGCAATTGACTTCAATTTTCAAGCTGTATGCGAACGAAATTTCGTTCTGTACGCACTCTGCGCATACAAAATGACAAATAAAGTTGTCTAAATCTAAAATGTATAACGACAGGAGATATAGTCTACATAAATATGTAATTATACTAATAAATACTAAAGGCACTTTTCAGTAACAAGGCGATTCAACATGCTGTATAGTTGCAGCAAGAGTTGGGGTTCATGCAGGAACCAGAGTTCCTCTGACCCGTCAGTCCAAGCTGATGGACTCGGGGAGGTGGGGGAGGAGGTTTTGGAGACATGTCTTCTGAGCAGTCAGACTCTGGGTCCGTCCATCTGGCAGAACCCGGTTCCCCAGCTCAGCAGCTTCCTGCTGATCAGCATCACTTCAGGTCTGTTGGGGTTTTCCAGCATGAGGAAAACCTGCAAACAAAGATTTAAAGCAAGATTCTGCCCTATTTCAGCTGCTGTGAGTCAGTTTCCTCCTCTGTGCTGAAAATCAGGGCTGTGCAGGTTCTTCTGATTCACATGAGTTACCCCGACTACAACACCCAGAATGCTTTGCTGCTCCTGGCCAAACCTTCCACTCAGACACACAAAACAAAAGCGCCCCCTTGTGGTCTGTCAGGTGTAGCCCGTGGAGCTGCTCTGTCCTCTGAGGGAGGACGTCACAAACCGCCTGGACCTCCTGCGGATGGCCTGGGCCGGACCTGCAGAATAACACGGTCCACTTTCCAGAACCAGGTTCTGGATGGTTTCACTGGCTGAGCTCAGAGAGGGGAATAAAACAAAGCAAAGCTCACGCAATCTGGCAGCAGGACCCGTCACCTGTATGGTTCTGACCTCCAGCGGTCAGGAGAACCCCAGGAACCAGAACCTCAGGAACCAGAACCTCAGGAACCAGAACCCCAGGAACCAGAACCTCAGGAACCAGAACCCCAGGAACCAGAACCTCAGGAACCAGAACCTCAGAATTACATGTCAGGGTTTAACACGACCCACAGGGGGCGTTGCTATAGTCAAAGCTGGGATTTCTGTCAGACTGACGGCATTCCTCTACAACACACACACACACACACACACACACACACACACACACACACACACACACACACACACACACACAGTCAGTGTTCAGCCTGGTACAACAGTCAACAACAAGACAAAGGCTCCGTTGTGTGATCAGACCCACACCACTGTTGTTCTCAGTCTGACAGCAGCACCAGGACGCTGGTGGGTTAGACCCATCAGAACCTTCAGAACCTTCAGGACCATCAGAACCATCAGAACCTTCAGAACCTTCAGGACCATCAGGACCACTGGGACCTGGATCCAGCATGGATTCCAAGCGGATCTCTTCATCCTCTCAGCAGCACAGCCGACTCAGGAAAAAGGTGAAGGAATTGACGACACATCACTGTTTAGCTGTTGAATACCACAAGTTCTGGAGAGTTCTGTTGAGTTCTGCAGCGGGTTCTGTTCGTCTATGAAGTTTGAGGTCCAAAGGTTTAGCAGGAGCACAGAAGCTGCTGCTGTCAGCTCAGCATGAGGGACAGAGCCAGTCCAGGTAAACTCCTGATCTGGCCTCTTTAGCTGTTCTATAGACGTTCTAAAGTTCTGTTGGACTTTTCTTTAGACTTTAGGCTGAAACAAACAAGTTTTTCTGTCTTTACGATGACATTCTTACTTTGTTTATAAAGGGGATGATAAAATGCATCCTGTTGATTTCAGTCTCATTTAATGTTAGCTTACAGTTAACTTACACTTAAACTAGTTTACAGTTAACTTAGTTTTAAGTCATTTAGTTTAAGTTTTAAGTACATTTTTTAGTTAGGCGAGAGTTAGCTTGAAGTTATTTCAAACTATTACACAGCTTAGCTGTGTAATAATTTAACTGCAAACTTTATTTGGCTTGCAGTTTGGCTAAAGCTACTGAGTTAGTTCAGTTAGCTTGAAGGTAGGTTAAAGTTTGGTTTCAATGTGTTCAAAGTGAACAGAAACATAGTTTAACATTAACTAGTTGGTTTACAGTTTGTTTATATTCAGGTTAAATTTTGTTTAAATTACAGTAAGATTAAAGTTGGTTCCATTGTAGTTTACAGTTAATTTTCTGTTAAAATAGTTTGCTGGCATAAAGCTAGGTTGAAGTTGTTTTACAATTAGTTTACATTTAGCCTGAAGTAAGCTTATTTTACGGTTAGACTACGTTTGCTGCTAGTTTTCAGGTAATCTATTAGTTTACAATTAGTTTCCAGTTGCTTAAAAGTCAGAGTTCAGCGTTAGTTTAAAGTTAGTGAATGGAAGCTAAAGTTAACTCAAAATTATGTTGTTTAAAGTTAGTTTCAAGTTAGCATAATGTTGGTTTAAACTGTGCTTGGAGTTAGCTTACAGCTAGTTAAACGTTTGTTTAGGGTTAGTTTAGCTAGTTTACACTTTGCCTAAGTTAAAGATAGTTTCCAGCTAGCTCTTAGTTTACGGTTAGCTCGGTGGTTTTAAAGTAATTCCTTTTTCTGGTATTGGTTGCTGAGTGGTGCTGGAACTGACTGGACTGGTTTGCAGTAAATCTCTGATTTGGAGGAACCCAGCAGAACTGTGGCCTCCCTGGATCTGATGAGCTGTGGGAGCTCACAGCAGGAACACCAGAAGATAGCAGGAGGCAGCGGTGCAGGCAGGTCTCTGTGGCTCAGGAGGACACTCCATGTTCTCAGGGAAGAGCTGGAGGACATAACTGGGAGATGTGTCAAGATCATACTCATCCACATGTAGATAGGAACTAAAAAACAAGACCGTCACAAAAACAGCAGTTCCTTTAATTCAGTTTAGCTTTATCTCTATAGACCCAAATCACATCACGTCATCTCAAGGCTCTTTCCAAAGTCAGACTCCATCAGATCCTCCAGGTTGGTGAGAAAGTTTCCTCTCTAAGGAAACCCAGCAGGTTGCATCAAGTCTCTCCAAGCAACATTCACTCCTCCTGAAAGAGCGTAGAGCCACAGTGGACAGTCGTCTGCATTGTTGATGGCTTTGCAGCAATCCCTCATACTGAGCATGCATGAAGTGACAGTGGAGAGGAAAACTCCCCTTTAACAGGGAGGAGAACCTCCAGCAGAACCAGAACCAGGCTCAGTGTGAACGCTCATCTGCCTCCACCCACTGGGGCTTAGAGAAGACAGAGCAGAGACACAGAAAGCACAGAAGCTCACATTGACCCAGGAGTACTTTCTATGTTAGAGAAGACAGAGCAGAGACACAGAAAGCACAGAAGCTCACATTGACCCAGGAGTACTTTCTATGGTAGAGAAGACAGAGCAGAGACACAGAAAGCTCAGAAGCTCACATTGACCCAGGAGTACTTTCTATGTTAGAGAAGACAGAGCAGAGACACAGAAAGCACAGAAGCTCACATTGACCCAGGAGTACTTTCTATGTTAGAGAAGACAGAGCAGAGACACAGAAAGCTCAGAAGCTCACATTGACCCAGGAGTACTTTCTATGTTAGAGAAGACAGAGCAGAGACACAGAAAGCACAGAAGCTCACATTGGCCCAGGAGTACTTTCTATGTTAGAGAAGACAGAGCAGAGACCCAGAAAGCACAGAAGCTCACATTGACCCAGGAGTACTTTCTATGTTAGAGAAGACAGAGCAGAGACACAGAAAGCTCAGAAGCTCACATTGACCCAGGAGTACTTTCTATGTAAGAGAAGACAGAGCAGAGACACAGAAAGCACAGAAGCTCACATTGGCCCAGGAGTACTTTCTATGTTAGAGAAGACAGAGCAGAGACTCAGAAAGCACAGAAGCTCAGATTGACCCAGGAGTACTTTCTATGTTAGAGAAGACAGAGCAGAGACACAGAAAGCACAGAAGTAGCCGTGAGGTCCTCAGGGCTACTTGGAAACTCTGGAAACCTGTTTAATATGGGATTTAAATGACACGTCTTGGTCGAAAATAACACCAAGATTTTTAACTTTATTACCAGAGGCCAAGTTAATGCCATCCAGATTAAGTGATTGATTAAGAAGTTTATTTTTTGAGGACTCTGGCCCAAAGATTACAACTTCTGTCTTGTCAGAATTTAGATGCAGGAAATTTAAAGTCATCTAGCTTTTGATGTCATCAAGACATGACTGCAGTCGAAGTAATTGATTGGATTCATCAGGATTTATGGATAAATATAGCTGAGTATCATCAGCATAACAGTGGAAATTAATCCCATGCTGTCTGATAATTTTGCCAATCGGAAGCATATATATAGTAAATAGAATTGGTCCAAGGACTGAACTCTGCATTCAGTGTTCACAATTTGTCCTGAGTTCAGTGAACGCCTCACAGCAGCTGATCTTTGTTTTTATGATCTGCCTCAGATTCTGTGGGAGGATAAAAAGTGTGAACTCCTTCCAGCTGCGTCAGAGAGCGTCTGTCACTGAGTGTGGTGTACAGTATGTGGTGCCTGGTGGAGGCCGTGAACAGGGAGCTCTGTGTTGAAGAAGAAGAACTGAAACAAAGACGTGACTTCTTTAAACCCTGCAGCAGCTCCCAGAGTCACTCAAAGCTGCATCTCTGGGTCCTGGCCTGTGTTCTGGACCAGCAGGTCTTTCCTGCTCCATCTGCAGCTGCACCAGGAAACATGCACCAAGCAGAGACAGCAGCTCTCACTCTACAGCGAGGCTTTGGTGTTCCAGGGTGGATGTTTCTTCCCTGTGGTGGTCCAGTAGTTCAGAACATTCTGTTAGAACTTGTCCTGGTGGTTCTCCATCAGGTCCCAGAGGTCTCTGTCTTCAGGCCCGTAGATATCAGGTTCCATCCCGTCTCTGGGTTCCTGTGTTCTGGTATAAACCTGCCTCCCTGTCATTTATCCTCCAGGGAGTCGGTTTCCCTCTCAGCATGCAGAACCTGTCCCTCTGAGCAGGTCCATCACAGGAGGTGTTGCTCTTCCAGGCGGATCCTGCAGGGTCTTCTGGGTCCAGACGGGGAGCTCTGACCCCAGAAAGAACCCAGCAGCCCAGGTTGTTTTCTGGACTCCAGATAAATACAGTCTGAGCCAGGCTGGAGGGGAACAGCGCCACCCTGCCCTTACTGTCCACTCAGTGGTCACAGCAGGTAGTGCAGCTGCAGCTCCGCTCCGCACGGCCGCCCACTGCGCACGCGCAATGAGATGAATGGCCGCTGCACCTGTCAGTCCACCAGGAAGTGTGGCGGACAAATCCTTGGCCGTTAATCCGTGCTCGGTTCGGTCATCGGAGGAGGCTCCCACCGTGGCATGCTGAGCGGACCGGAGCGCTCCGTCTGACCGTCCGGACCAGCCTCCGGGGCTGCCCGCCTCCTCAGCCCGCCTGCAGAGCCTCAGACCCCCGCTGCTGCCGAGCTGAGGCTCCGTGAAGCTGCGTGAAGCTGCGTGAAGCTCCGGGCGCGTCCATCCTGACTGCAATGGGATGCTGCGGGAGCGCGGAGGTAAGCAGGCCGGCCCGGTTCGGTTCGGTCCGGCTCGGTCCGGCTCGGTCCGGCTCGCTGCTGTCCTGCAGCCCCGTGGTCTTTATTCTGGGCGGATATTTAACGGGACCGGACGCTGGTTCTGAAGCGGAGAGGGCCGAGCTGGGATTACGGCCAGCGGCTCCCTAATCCAATTAGAGCAGCTCGGTTACCGAGCCGTTACCGAGCCGCTGCTGGTAAACAACAGGCCCAGCGGAACCTCCCGGGGTTCGGATTAGCCCAGCTGGCAGGGCCCGGTCCGGTTCCGCAGGCCCGCTCAGCGCTCACCGTGTTTGTGTCTGTTTCAGCGGACAAAGAGAGAATGGAGACCGCTGGAGGACCGCAGCTGCACCGACCTGCCCTGGTTCCTGCTCTTCACCGTCTTCTGCGTCGGCATGGTGAGAACACAGAACCCTGATGTTCTGCTGGCATGACTGGACCCAACGGTACCACCCACAGTTAAAGATTCAGCAGAACTTAGAACCCAACGGTACCACCTACAGTTAAAGATTCAGCAGAACTTAGAACCCAACGATACCACCCACAGTTAAAGATTCAGCAGAACTTAGAACCTAACGGTACCACCTACAGTTAAAGATTCAGCAGAACTTAGAACCCAACGATACCACCCACAGTTAAAGATTCAGCAGAACTTAGAACCCAACGGTACCACCCACAGTTAAAGATTCAGCAGAACTTAGAACTTAGAACCCAACGGTACCACCCACAGTTAAAGATTCAGCAGAACTTAGAACCTAACGGTACCACCCACAGTTAAAGGTTCAGCAGAACGTAGAACCTAACGGTACCACCTACAGTTACAGATTCAGCAGAACTTAGAACCTAACGGTACCACCCACAGTTAAAGATTCAGCAGAACTTAGAACCCAACGGTACCACCTACAGTTAAATATTCAGCAGAACTTAGAACCCAACGGTACCACCTACAGTTAAAGATTCAGCAGAACTTAGAACCTAACGGTACCACCCACAGCTAAAGATTCAGCAGAACTTAGAACCCAACGGTACCACCCACAGTTAAAGATTCAGCAGAACTTAGAACCCAACGGTACCACCCACAGTTAAAGATTCAGCAGAACGTAGAACCTAACGGTACCAC
Source organism: Fundulus heteroclitus (assembly GCF_011125445.2). Classification (NCBI taxonomy): domain Eukaryota; kingdom Metazoa; phylum Chordata; class Actinopteri; order Cyprinodontiformes; family Fundulidae; genus Fundulus; species Fundulus heteroclitus. Next base: position 16,341,716 of record NC_046383.1, read on the forward strand.
CCACAGTTAAAGGTTCAGCAACATAGAACCCAACGGTACCACCTACAGTTACAGATTCAGCAGAACTTAGAACCCAACGGTACCACCCACAGTTAAAGATTCAGCAGAACGTAGAACCCAACGGTACCACCCACAGTTAAAGGTTCAGCAGAACTTAGAACCCAACGGTACCACCTACAGTTAAAGATTCAGCAGAACTTAGAACCCAACGGTACCACCCACAGTTAAAGATTCAGCAGAACTTAGAACCCAACGGTACCACCCACAGTTAAAGATTCAGCAGAACGTAGAACCTAACGGTACCACCCACAGTTAAAGGTTCAGCAACATAGAACCCAACGGTACCACCTACAGTTACAGATTCAGCAGAACTTAGAACCCAACGGTACCACCCACAGTTAAAGATTCAGCAGAACGTAGAACCCAACGGTACCACCCACAGTTAAAGGTTCAGCAGAACTTAGAACCTAACGGTACCACCTACAGTTAAAGATGGTACCTTCAGCAGAACTTAGAACCCAACGGTACCACCCACAGTTAAAGATTCAGCAGAACGTAGAACCCAACGGTACCACCCACAGTTAAAGGTTCAGCAGAACTTAGAACCTAACGGTACCACCTACAGTTAAAGATGGTACCTTCAGCAGAACTTAGAACCCAACGGTACCACCCACAGTTAAAGATTCAGCAGAACGTAGAACCCAACGGTACCACCCACAGTTAAAGATTCAGCAGAACTTAGAACCTAACGGTACCACCCACAGTTAAAGATTCAGCAGAACTTAGAACCTAACGGTACCACCTACAGTTAAAGATTCAGCAGAACGTAGAACCCAACGGTACCACCAACAGTTAAAGGTTCAGCAGAACTTAGAACCCAACGGTACCACCTAGAGTTAAAGATTCAGCAGAACGTAGAACCCAACGGTACCACCCACAGTTAAAGATTCAGCAGAACTTAGAACCCAACGGTACCACCAACAGTTAAAGGTTCAGCAGAACTTAGAACCCAACGGTACCACCCACAGTTAAAGATTCAGCAGAACTTAGAACCCAACGGTTCCACCCACAGTTAAAGATTCAGCAAAACGTAGAACCCAACGGTACCACCCACAGTTAAAGGTTCAGCAGAACTTAGAACCCAACGGTACCACCAACAGTTAAAGATTCAGCAGAATTTAGAACCCAACGGTACCACCCACAGTTAAAGGTTCAGCAGAACTTAGAACCCAACGGTACCACCAACAGTTAAAGATTCAGCAGAATTTAGAACCCAACGGTACCACCCACAGTTAAAGATTCAGCAGAACTTCAACCAAAATAAGCTTACTACAGCATTACTATATCAGTACTACAGTGCAGAATTACTACTGTAGTATTACAGAGATACTACTGTAGTATTACAGATACTACTGTAGTATTACAGAGATACTACGGAGGCCCAGAAGGCTCACACACTGGCAGCCCGCTTCTCCGTGAGGGACGGGCTAAATGCTGAGGACACATTCAATTCAATTCAATTCAATTTTATTTATATAGCGCCAAATCATGAAACATGTCATCTCAAGGCACTTTACAAAGTCAAGTTCAATCATATTATACAGATTGGTCAAAAATGTCCTATATAAGGAAACCAGTTGATTGCATCAAAGTCCCGACAAGCAGCATTCACTCCTGGGGAACCGTAGAGCCACAGGGAGAGTCATCTGCATTGTACATGGCTTTGCTGCAATCCCTCATACTGAGCAAGCATGAAGCGACAGTGGGAAGAAAAACCACCCATTAACGGGAAAAAAAACCTCCGGCAGAACCGGGCTCAGTATGAACGTTCATCTGCCTCGACCGACTGGGGTTACAGAAGACAGAGCAGAGACACAACAAGAGAAACAAAAAAGCACAGAAGCACACATTGATCTAGTAATCTGTTCTACATTAGATGGTAGTAGCGGGTGATCCGTCTTCTCTGGATGATGTCACAGTTAACAGAACGCCAGACCAGGTGTACCTACTATGAAGAAAAAGAGAGAGAGCAAAAAGTTAAAAGCTGAAATGACAACAGTCATTTCAATGTAATACAATGCAAAACTGGAGAACAGTAGAACTCAGTAGAGTGAGAAAAATAGACCCTGATGTCCTCCAGCAGCCTAAGCCTATAGCAGCATAACTATAGAGGTAGCTCAGGGTAACATGAGCCACTCTAACTATAAGCTTTGTCAAAAAGGAAAGTTTTAAGATTAGTCTTAAAAGTAGACGGGGTGTCTGCCTCACGGACCAAAACTGGGAGTTGGTTCCACAGGAGAGGAGCCTGATAGCTAAAGGATCTGCCTCCCATTCTACTTTTAGAGACTCTAGGAACCACCAGCAGACCTGCAGTCTGAGAGCGAAGTGCTCTGTTAGGAACATACGGGGTAATCAGAGCTCTGATATATGATGGAGTTTGATTATTAAGGGCTTTATATGTTAGAAGGAGAATTTTAAATTCTATTCTTGATTTAACAGGAAGCCAATGAAGGGAAGCTAAAATTGGAGAAATATGATCCCTCTTGTTGATTTTCATCAGAACTCTTGCTGCAGCATTTTGGATCAGCTGAAGGCTTTGAACTGCATTTTGTGGAATTCCTGATAGTAAAGAATTACAATAGTCCAGCCTTGAAGTAACAAATGCATGGACTAGTTTTTCAGCATCACTCCTGGACAGAATGTTTCTAATTTTGGCGATATTCCTGAGGTGAAAAAAGGAAACTCTGGAAACCTGTTTAATATGGGATTTAAATGACATGTCTTGGTCAAAAATAACACCAAGATTTTTTACTTTATTACCAGAGGCCAAGTTAATGCCATCCAGATTAAGTGATTGATTAAGAAGTTTATTTTTTGAGGACTCTGGCCCAAAGATTACAACTTCTGTCTTGTCAGAATTTAAATGCAGGAAATTTAAAGTCATCCAGCTTTTGATGTCATAAAGACATGACTGCAGTCAAAGTAACTGATTGGATTCATCAGGATTTATGGATAAATATAGCTGAGTGTCATCAGCATAACAGTGGAAATTAATCCCATGCTGTCTGATAATTTTGCCTATGGGAAGCATATATATAGTAAATAGAATTGGTCCAAGGACTGAACCCTGTGGTACTCCACAGGTGACCCTAGAGTTTGAGGAAGATTTATTATTAACATGAACAAACTGGAATCTGTCTGACAGATCAGATTTAAACCAGCCTAATGCTTTCCCCTTAATCCCTAAAGTATGTTCAAGTCTTTGTAGGAGATTATTGTGATCAACTGTATCAAACGCAGCACTGAGATCTAACAGGACAAGTATAGACACAAGTCCATTATCTGAGGCCATGAGAATATCATTAGTGACCTTCACCAGAGCTGCTTCAGTGCTATGATGAGCTCTGAAGCCTGACTGAAACTCCTCAAGTAGGTCATTACTTTGTAAATGTTCACATAGTTGATTAGCAACTACTTTCTCAAGAATTTTAGATAAAAGAAGATTAGATATAGGTCTGTAATTTACTAACTCATCTTGATCAAGAGATGGTTTCTTAAGTAAAGGTTTAATAACAGCTACTTTAAAAGCCTGTGGTACATATCCATTTACCAAGGATAGATTAATCATGTCTAAAATAGGACCACTGATCAGAGGGAATACCTCCTTAAACAACTTGGTTGGGATTGGGTCTAACATGCAGGTAGAAGGTTTAGATGAAGCTAAAATTTTAGATAGCTCAGAAAGCTCCACTGCTTCTAAACAGTTCAGACACTGCGCAGGTTCTAAAGATTCCTCCAACGCTGCCTCACTTACTGAGGATGAGGTAATCGTGTTTGGGAGGATGCCAATTATTTTATTTTTAATGGAATCAATTTTATTTATGAAGAATCCCATAAAATCATTACTGCTAAGAGCTAAGGGAATGGATGGATCAACAGAGCTGTGGCTCTGGGTAAGTTTGGCAACTGTACTAAAGAGAAATCTAGGATTATTCTTATTCTCCTCAATTAATGATGAAAAATATGCTGCTCTAACTCTGCGAAGGGTCTTGTTATACAACAATAGACTGTCCCTCCAGATTAGGTAAGATTCCTCTTGGTGTGTAGAGCGCCATTTTCTCTCCAATTTCCTAACATTGTGCTTCAAGGAACGCAGCTCTGAATTAAACCAGGGAGCCAGCTTCCTGTGAATGATCACCTTCTTTTTCAAGGGAGCTACATTGTCTAATGCAGAACGCAATGAGGAAGTCATACCGTTTACAAAGACATCTATTTGTGAATTGGAAGAAACAACATTGCTGCCATCTACAGGGCATTTCTGCAATACGGAGGATATTAAAAAGGGGACAGACTCTTTAAGTTTTGATACAGCATTATCCGATAAAGATCTACTATAATGGAACCCTCTTTTGGGGGTGGAGAACTCAGTTAGATTAAACTCAAATGTTATTAAAAAATGATCAGATAGGACAGGGTTGTGAGGAAATACTGTTAATTCTTCACAATCAATGCCATATGTCAGCACAAGGTCTAAAGTATGGAGCCAAGAGTGCGTCGGTTTATGCACATTTTGAGCAAAACCAATTGAATCTAGGATAGTTTTAAAGGCTACACTAAGGTTATCACATTCAGTGTCAACATGGATGTTAAAATCACCCACTATAATAACCTTATCAGTGTTTAACACCAAATCAGATAAGAAATCTGACAACTCATCCAAAAACTGAACATTTCACTGGGATGCTCAAAAAGCTGCAATAAATACACATTATAATATAATTACTGCGCTTATCCAGTGATACTACTCTAAATGTACAATAGAACAGTATTTATGCTGACTATGTGATTATATGGGTTCCACTGTCAGACCAGAGTACAATGGTAACCTCTGCAGTACTGGGTTAATATTTACCTCTTTATGTTTTTATACAACATATTTTCTAGTGTTTGTGGAGGTTCTGCAGTGAAATCTGTGGGTTCTTCTCTGGTCTTCAGTCTTCTTACAGACAGAAATACGTGACGCCTTCAGATGTTCTCAACTCTAAAAACCTGAGAGAACCTCCTGGAACCTGGTTCCTGATGTTCTCATGGTGCTTTTATATAAAACCATCACCATAAATTACACGTTCTGCAAGGACACGTTGTTCCTTCACGTTGGCGTCCATCTGCAGCTACATGGTCCAAGAAGGTCACAGAGAAGGTCAGAAGCCCAGATGAGAGGGAGGAGGTGTGGGTTCAGAGCAGCTGATCAGAAATACTTTAATGTCTTTATCTGGAGAAAAACATCTAGATCAGCCGACTCTCTGACGTCCTGTGCTGCTGAGCAGGACTGGTGTTGCGTTCAGGGACAGCAGAAAACGTGGGCTTTCTGTTCACTCACTGGGCAAAGTCAGATTCCCAGAGAAATGGTCCACATAGAAGTCACTGACAAGCTTTGGGTTCCTACAGCCAAAGTAGAATCTATGAAAGAATTTCTGGACTTTCTAGCTTGCTGCTGTCATAAAGTGTAGCAGATGCCAACCAAGGGCCATTGGTCCCCCCCCCCAAATATAATTTTAGTTGGTAATGTTCTGCTGGGAAACCTTGGGTTCTGACATTATTACTGTTCATCTACCAGGACGTTGTTTCTGATAAGGTCCAATCTGGCATGGAAACATTGTTTATTTGAGTCTTACGCCAGTTCAGCCATGAAATCAGGTCTGGTGCAGAACCTTTCCAGGGTCCAGATAAAATCAGGTCTGCTGCAGAACCTTTCCAGGGTCCAGATAAAATCAGGTCTGCTGCAGAACCTTTCCAGGGTCCAGATAAAATCAGGTCTGCTGCAGAACCTTTCCAGGGTCCAGATAAAATCAGGTCTGCTGCAGAACCTTTCCAGGGTCCAGATAAAATCAGGTCTGCTGCAGAACCTTTCCAGGGTCCAGATAAAATCAGGTCTGCTGCAGAACCTTTCCAGGGTCCAGATAAAATCAGGTCTGCTGCAGAACCTTTCCAGGGTCCAGACACCACAGCAGACCTCCAGAGGACCTGCAGGAGTCAGGCAGCAGTCTGATCAGGAACGGTTCTAGAGACCTGACTAAACCACTAGATGTCAGCACCTGTTACCCAATGAAGAGTCAACTTGATTCCTGAAGTTTAAGGGAACAACCAAGGACTCTGGCCTCAGATTGCAGCGTTGCATGGTGGACAGAAACCAGCAGCAGACCAGTGACTACCGTCAATAACAGAAAAGACGTGTCTAGGGGACAAAGGTAGGATCAGGAGCAGGATGTACAGGGACGTTCCCCTCAGCAGAGTAGCTAACCCGGCTAACCCGGCTGTAAGGTGTTCATCACAGACCCAGCCTGCGGTAGAACCTGGTTCTGTGTCGGCTCGCTTTAGCTCCGCCCTGAAGGGTAAAAGACTGAACAAGCTGTGGGTCAACAGCTTTAGTGGGTTTAGCCCCAGGTGGTTCTGGGTGCACCGGTGGACCAGCTGATCCACCTCCTGTCTGTATGCAGACACCATCCTAGACCAGAACGATGACAGGGGTGTCGTCTGCAAACTCAGGAGCTTCACAGATGGGTCCCCAGATGTTCAGTCATTAGTGGACAGAGAGAAAGCTGAGCTGAACCAGATCTACAATCAGGATCCTGTTGGATGTGGTTGAGGTGGTGTAGGAGGAGGTCTACACCCAGGTTGACAGAATCCTGCTAATCTGTTTGCCCCGTAAGCAAACTGCAGGTAGTCCAGCAGGGGGTCCAGCAGGTGGACCACCTGGAGGTTGAGGTTGCGTTTCAGATGCGTTTCTGGTCCAACACACAGGAATCAGAAGACTGTATTACCTCCTCCAATAAGCAGTCGAGTTTTACAGAACCCTGCTAATGACCTGATTATTTCATCCAGGTGTTTCAGAACCGCAGGACATCTAAGAGTGGTGGCCTTCATGGACTGGAGTATGACACCTGTGTTATAGACTGTTGAACGCACCTGAACCAAAAGATTAGAACCGAGTTCCTTCAGAACGTGGGTAACCTTGTCTGGAGGATGGATTCTCCGGGATTTCTGCATTCAGAAACAGACGAGAATCCATCTTGTAACTTTACGGCTTCAACAGTTTGTGTCCAAACCCAAAAACGGTTTGGGCCAATCAGGTTGCAGTATTGAGGTTTAAGGCGGGACATACAGCTGTGATGAAAGCAGGAGCTGCTGAGCCCACAGCAGAACCAACATGGCAGCACAGGAGGACGTAGCTGCTGCTGTCCTCTGATTGGTCAGAATCCACGACTTCATCTTTGATAGCGGAGCGAGAAACACCTTGACCAGGTTAACTTGTTGTTGTTTCTCATGTCTGCTGCTGCTGTCCTCTGATTGGTCAGAAGATGTTTGACAAAAACAAAAATTCTGAATGCTTGAGGAAGAAAGTGAAAAAAAAAGCAGATGTAAAAATCTCTGGTGTTTAGTGAGGGGTTCTGTTCTGGGAGGATCTGGTTCTGATGGGAGCTCAGTCTAATTCTCTGGTCATCAGTATTAATTACCTGCAGGAAGTCAAATGGACTTTGGTCTTGTTCTGGTTGTAGATGCTGCTGGTACCTCTGTGTGATGACGTTCTGTCTCTGACGTTCTGCAGGGCAGCATCTGTGGCTTCACCATCGTCACTGGTGGCGCCGCTCGCCTCGTCTTCGGGTACGACAGCTACGGCAACACCTGCGGCCGACGTAACGAGAGGATCGAAGGCGTGCAGCTCAGCGGGCTTGACCACACCGACAGGAAGTGAGTGTTTCGTGTGCCGCTGCGGTATTTTTGGACGTCCACCATCATCCAACACTTGTCTAAGGTTTGATTTAGCAGGAAAAGATCACGTCTGTTCCTCAGCAGGTTCTACAGACTCCAGGGTTCCATTATTTCGTACTAACCAAGGCTGCCATGCTAACGATTAATTAAGCTTCATGTTTCTGTCTTTGCCATCACTCAATGTTCCCAGAAGTCTGCATCAGCTTCTCAGCCCCGGAGAAATGCTCCTGGGCTTTACAGGAACCTTAGCAACGGTACCCAGATGGTACCGGACCAGCCTCAGAACCGAACCTCCGGGGCTTTACAGGAACCTGCAGTCCGTTCAGCTCACATGTCTATAAATGTTGTTCAGCTAAACACCGGCCTCCCCAGCTTGGAGAACCTTCTTTAGCAGCTTGGAGAACCTTCTTTAGCAGCTTGGAGAACCTTCTTTAGCAGTTTGGAGAACCTTCTTTAGCAGCTTGGAGAACCTTCTTTAGCAGCTTGGAGAACCTTCTTTAGCAGCTTGGAGAACCTTCTTTAGCAGTTTGGAGAACCTTCTTTAGCAGTTTGGAGAACCTTCTTTAGCAGCTTGGAGAACCTTCTTTAGCAGCTTGGAGAACCTTCTTTAGCAGCTTGGAGAACCTTCTGTAGCAGCTTGGAGAACCTTCTTTAGCAGCTTGGAGAACCTTCTGTAGCAGCTTGGAGAACCTTCTGTAGCAGCTTGGAGAACCTTCTTTAGCAGCTTGGAGAACCTTCTGTAGCAGCTTGGAGAACCTTCTGTAGCAGCTTGGAGAACCTTCTTTAGCAGCTTGGAGAACCTTCTGTAGCAGCTTGGAGAACCTTCTGTAGCAGCTTGGAGAACCTTCTTTAGCATTGAGGTTTCTGGTCAGCTCTCTCAAGGCTCCACCAAAGCATTTATAAAATGCTGTGCCCACCGGTTCCTTCAACATGGTTCTGTCCATCAAGTATGACTGTAGTACTATGATAGTATTACGGTAGTATTACTTTAGTAGTATGATAGTATTACGGTAGTATTACTTTAGTAGTATGATAGTATTACTTTAGTAGTGTGATAGTATTACGGTAGTAGTATGATAGTAGTATGATAGTATGACTGTAGTAGTAGGGTAGTAGTATGGTAGTAGTATGATAGTATTACTGTAGTAGTATGGTAGTTATATGGTAGTAGTATGATAGTATTACTGTAGTAGTATAATAGTATTATGGTAGTAGTATGGTAGTAGTATGATAGTATTATCGTAGTAGTATGGTAGTTATATGGTAGTAGTATGGTAGTAGTATGATAGTATTACTGTAGTAGTATAATAGTATTATGGTAGTAGTATGGTAGTAGTATGATAGTATTACTGTAGTATGGTAGTATTATGGTAGTAGTATGATAGTATTACTGTAGTAGTATGGTAGTAGTATGATAGTATTACTGTAGTAGTATGGTAGTAGTATGGTAGTAGTATTGTAGTATTACTGTAGTAGTTTGGTAGTAGTATGATAGTATTAAGGTAGTAGTATGGTAGTAGTATTATGGTAGTAGTATGATAGTATTACTGTAGTAGTATGGTAGTAGTATGGTAGTATTACTGTAGTAGTATGGTAGTATTACTGTAGTAGTATGGTAGTAGTGTGATAGTATTAAGGTAGTATTATGGTAGTAGTATTATGGTAGTAGTATGATAGTATTACTGTAGTAGTTCTGACAGTGGACCGTGGTGCATTCAGGGTCCTGTGGGAGAGTTTTATGCTGACAGATGGTGAAAGCTGTGACTCATCAGCAGAGCCGCTCTCTCTCTCACACACAGAGTCTATTTTTACCTGCTTCCCGCCTGCTGGAGGCCGATCAGCTGATGAAACGTTGAAACAAGCTTCAGCCCTACTTTACTCTGCTGCTGCAGAGGTTCAGGATGAAGAATCTGTTTGACAGACTCAGCAGAAATAAAGCCGCTCTCACTGAGCTCCGGGGGCGTTAAGGTGGTCTCAGGTCCAGTTGGACAGCTTTGGGACATTTGTCAGACCACCAAAGGGTCTGGGTCAGGACAAAGGGATCAGAGAGCTGTCTTCTGAGAGGCAGATTTAAAAGAACCGTAAGGAGAACACCTTAGTTGGAGCTGTAAGCCCCGCCCCCAATGAGAAACCCTGGACATGCACGAGGCCAAACACGCCTCAAGCTCGTGCACAACGCTCCAGAGGAAACAAGGCTTCACGGGGGACTTTCTCTGTTATCTTTGGCATAAATGGCTCCATCTCTGGTAAACGGTATCTTCCTGTGTGAATGCTCAACCCTTACATGCTCCCTGATCTGTTTACGTCGTGCTCGGCGCTGGAGGAGCTGCTCAGCATCACCGCTGGTCCTCCTTGAGCCGTTGGTAGAAAAAGTCGTCCTGGGTTGTCCCAGTTCACTGCTTATTGCTACAAAAAAAGCCTGGACTCACTCGCCCAATTAGTGAAATGTTATCAATTATTTAACTCCTAAAACAATGCGTTAAAAGCATTTTTCTTAACTGGACAGAAACAGATAAAGTTCCATTAAAGCAGTTTAGCTGTTGTGAAGGAATCTGAGGTGTTTAAGGTGGTCTGACGTTTTGTTTGAGGTACAATGGTGGAGATTCTCAATCATCCAGAACATGATTAATCATAAGATTAGAAACCAATCAGACTTCTTCTCTTGTTCTTTGAAGATGTTTCTCATGTCATACAATAGGGTTCCTCCATTCTGAAAGGTTCTGATACACCAAAAATGGGTTTAAAGTATAAAACCTCCAGGTTTAAGGGGATCTACGACCAGGTTTAAAGGGGTCTAGTTAACTGAATCACCACTTTTTTGTTCTTTTTCTATCTATATTTTATTCCTACTTGCTTTTATTCTGTTTTATTTTGCTATATTTTAATCATGTAAAGCACTTTGCATTGTCTTTGTACTGAATTGTGCTATATAAATAAATTTGCCTTGCCTTGCCTTGGACCAGGTTTAAGAGGTCTAGGAACAGGTTTAAAGGGGTCTGGGACCAGGTTAAAGGGGTCTGGGACCAGGTTAAAGGGGTCTGGGACCAGGTTAAAGGGGTCTGGGACCAGGTTAAAGGGGTCTAGGACCAGGTTTCAGGGGGTCTAGACCAGGTTTCAGGGGGTCTAGACCAGGTTTCAGGGGGTCTAGGACCAGGTTTAAAGGGGTCTAGGATCAGGTTTAAGGGGGTCTAGGACCAGGTTTAAAGGGGTCTAGGATCAGGTTTAAGGGGGTCTAGGACCAGGTTTCAGGGGGTCTAGGACCAGGTTTAAGGGGGTCTAGGACCAGGTTTAAGGGGGTCTAGGACCAGGTTTAAGGGGGTCTAGGACCAGGTTTAAAGGGGTCTAGGACCAGGTTTAAAGGGGTCTAGGACCAGGTTTAAAGGGGTCTAGGACCAGGTTTCAGGGGGTCTAGGACCAGGTTTCAGGGGGTCTAGGACCAGGTTTCAGGGGGTCTAGACCAGGTTTAAAGGGGTCTGGGACCAGGTTTAAGAGGTCTAGGAACAGGTTTAAAGGGGTCTAGACCAGGTTAAAGGGGTCTGGGACCAGGTTAAAGGGGTCTAGACCAGGTTAAAGGGGTCTGGGACCAGGTTAAAGGGGTCTAGGACCAGGTTAAAGGGGTCTAGACCAGGTTAAAGGGGTCTGGGACCAGGTTAAAGGGGTCTAGGACCAGGTTTAAAGGGGTCTGGGACCAGGTTAAAGGGGTCTGGGACCAGGTTAAAGGGGTCTGGGACCAGGTTAAAGGGGTCTGGGACCAGGTTTAAAGGGGTCTGGGACCAGGTTAAAGGGGTCTAGGACCAGGTTTAAAGGGGTCTATACCAGGTTTCAGGGGGTCTAGGACCAAGTTTAAGGGGGTCTAGGACCAGGTTAAAGGGGTCTAGGACCAGGTTAAAGGGGTCTAGGACCAGGTTAAAGGGGTCTAGGACCAGGTTTAAAGGGGTCTAGACCAGGTTTCAGGGGGTCTAGGACCAGGTTTCAGGGGGTCTAGGACCAGGTTTCAGGGGGTCTAGACCAGGTTTAAGGGGGTCTAGGACCAGGTTTCAGGGGGTCTAGGACCAGGTTTCAGGGGGTCTAGGACCAGGTTTAAAGGGGTCTAGGACCAGGTTTAAGGGGGTCTAGGACCAGGTTTCAGGGGGTCTAGGACCAGGTTTAAGGGGGAATAGGACCAGGTTTAAGGGGGTCTAGGACCAGGTTTAAGGGGGTCTAGGACCAGGTTTAAGGGGGTCTAGGACCAGGTTTAAAGGGGTCTAGGACCAGGTTTAAGGGGGTCTAGACCAGGTTTAAAGGGGTCTAGACCAGGTTTAAGGGGGTCTGGGCCGGGTTTAAGGGGGTCTGGGACCAGGTTTAAGGGGGTCTGGGACCAGGTTTAAAAGGGTCTAGACCAGGTTTAAAGGGGTCTAGGACCAGGTTTAAAGGGGTCTAGACCAGGTTTAAAGGGGTCTAGGACCAGGTTTAAAGGGGTCTAGGACCGGGTTTAAAGGGGTCTAGGACCAGGTTTAAAGGGGTCTAGGACCGGGTTTAAAGGGGTCTAGGACCGGGTTTAAAGGGGTCTAGGACCAGGTTTAAAGGGGTCTAGGACCGGGTTTAAAGGGGTCTGGGACCAGGTTTAAAGGGGTCTAGGACCAGGTTTAAGGGGGTTTAGACCAGGGTTAAAGGGGTCTAGGACCAGGGTTAAGGGGGTCTGGGACCAGGTTTCAGGGGGTCTAGGACCAGGTTTCAGGGGGTCTAGACCAGGTTTAAAGGGGTCTAGGACCAGGTTTAAGGGGGTTTAGACCAGGGTTAAAGGGGTCTAGGACCAGGGTTAAGGGGGTCTGGGACCAGGTTTCAGGGGGTCTAGGACCAGGTTTCAGGGGGTCTAGACCAGGTTTCAGGGGGTCTGGGACCAGGTTTCAGGGGGTCTAGGACCAGGTTTCAGGGGGTCTAGACCAGGTTTAAGGGGGTCTAGACCAGGTTTAAAGGGGTCTGGGCAGGGTTTAGATGCAGTCCCAGGAGCGGCTGGGAGTCCTGCAGCTCTGGTCCAAGGCAGGGAGCTCTGAGCAGTGTAGGTGTTTCTTTGTCACCGAGTCATTTTATCCACATTGTGACTTTGAGCACGAATCCTCCTCCGCGGCTGGATTTACTGGTTCTGACCATTACCTGACATCAGCTGGAGTCCATGCACACCTGTAAACGTTTTTCTACCTGTTGACTCTGTGCGCCCCCTGCAGGTACGTGTTCTTCCTGGATCCCTGCAACATCGACATCGTCCAGAGGAAGATCAAGTCCATGGCTCTGTGCGTGTCTCTGTGTCCCACCGAGGAGCTGAAGACCTACCAGGACCTGAAGAGCTTCGCCATGACCAATGGTGAGCTCATCACAGGAACACACACACCTGCGTCACACCTGTCCAACCCTCAGAGGCACGGCCAGGCTGGAGTGTGCAGGGGCTGATGGGAAATGTAGTCAGCGGGTAGACAGAGGTTACTTTCTGCATGAACAGGAAGTAGTTTCTGTGTCATGGTGATGATGTAACGTCTGAGCGCTCGTCACCAGTGTCTCCTCCATCCTTAGAACGTGAGGAAGTTCTCCAAGTTCTGTGGAGTTCTGTGGAGATAATCTGATCTTCTTCTTCTTCTGTTTTATAAACAGCTTTCTGGGAATCTGTTAAACAGATTCTATGCTTTTTGTTTGCCATCAGTAACCACAAAACAAGGATCAGCTGACTCCTTTTAATCCACGTCAACATGAGCTGCTTTGCACCGACCATTTAAGGTTGAATGTGGGCGTGTAGAGTTCTGAAGCTGAGGAGGAACCTGCCAGACGTTCTGGTCCAGCTGGGATCCAGGAAGGGAAACTGCTGCTGGTCAGCAGACTTTGAGTTTAGATCCTGCACAATGTTTTCAAATTGTTTTCTGACCGCCGTCCTCACCAAGCCCAGTGGTTGTGTCAGTCCGGCCGGGTCCGACCCGATTCCCACACATGCAGTCTGGAGGTCTGCAGCTGCCAACCTTCTTTCAGCCATAATTGTGTTTCACTGTAGAAGGAAGCAAGCTAACGTAAGACTGCAAGAAATTTCTTTGATTTGGAATGAACTGGATTCAGGTGCAAATGAACCGGAGCTGTAATGATGTTGATGATGTCATTGATGACTTTCCTTTGTGACAAAGCTTCTAGTCAGAGTGGCTCATGTTACCCTGAGCTACCTCTATAGTTATGCTGCTATAGGCTTAGGCTGCTGGAGGACATCAGGGTCTATTTCTCTCTCTCTGCTGAGTTCTCCTACTGCTCTCCAATCTGCATTGTTTGTTGTTATTTCAGCTTTTAACTTTTTGTTCTCTGTCATTTTCCTCTCCATAGAAGGTACACCTGGTCTGGTGTTCTGTTAGCTGTGACATCATCAGGGGAGGCAGATCATCCTCTATTACCATCTAACATAGAAAGTACTCCTGGGTCAATGTGAGCTTCTGAGCTTTCTGTGTCTCTGCTCTGTCTTCTCTACCATAGAAAGTACTCCTGGGTCAATGTGAGCTTCTGTGCTTTCTGTGTCTCTGCTCTGTCTTCTCTAACATAGAAAGTACTCCTGGGTCAATGTGAGCTTCTGAGCTTTCTGTGTCTCTGCTCTGTCTTCTCTAACATAGAAAGTACTCCTGGGTCAATGTGAGCTTCTGTGCTTTCTGTGTCTCTGCTCTGTCTTCTCTAAGCCCCAGTGGGTGGAGGCAGATGAGCGTTCACACTGAGCCTGGTTCTGGTTCTGCTGGAGGTTCTCCTCCCTGTTAAAGGGGAGTTTTCCTCTCCACTGTCGCTTCATGCATGCTCAGTATGAGGGATTGCTGCAAAGCCATCAACAATGCAGACGACTGTCCACTGTGGCTCTACACTCTTTCAGGAGGAGTGAATGCTGCTTGAAGAGACTTGATGCAACCTGCTGGGTTTCCTTAGAGAGGAAACTTTCCCACCAACCTGGAGGATCTTGGAATTTGACTTTATAAAATGTCTTGAGGTGACGTGTTGAATCGGTGCTTTAGAAATGAAGCTGGATTGGATTGAGGAGCTCTTCCTGCTCGTTTCAGGCTCTGAGCTCTGCTCCTACGAGTTGCCGGCCCACAAATATCCGGCTCTACCTGAGAGGTTGTCCAGGTGTCCGAAGCTTCCCGTCCCTCGCAGGTAGGTGCAGCTTCTAGCCGAGCGGCGGCGGGCCCACCGGTGGTCCCTGCTGACCTCTGACCTCTGACCTGTATGTCTCAGCAAGCCTCTGCCGCTCTTCAACCGCTGCACGCCGGTGGACGTCTCCTGCTACGCCAAGTTCGCCGAGGCGGTGGTGACGTTTGTGGGGGACAGCAGCGTCCTGCACCGACTCATCGCCGGCGTCGCAGCCAGCAAGGAGATCATCATTGGTCTCTGCGTCCTCGCTCTGGGTGAGAGCCAGCTGTGATGTCACTTCCTGTTCTCTGAGACTCAGCACTCACTGCTACCGTGTCTTGCAGCTCTCTCCATGATCCTCATGGTGATCATCCGCTACATCTCTGCCGTCCTGGTGTGGATCCTCACCTCGCTGGTGGTCCTGGGGTCCCTGGGTGAGGTCACTTCCTGCGGTGTTTGGGACGGGGCGTGTTTTAGCGGTTTAACTGGAGCGTGGCTTTCTGTCTCAGCGGGGACGGGCGTCCTCTGGTGGCTCTACATCGACCACCGGCTCTACGGCAACGACACGTCCTCCAAGGTGCTGAAGGATGTGAAGGAGGAGGCCGGGGAGGAGCTGAGGGACGGCGGTCAGGCGCTGCTGGTCTACGCCGCCTCGGTCACGGTCTTCACCGTACGTACGCCGCCAGAACCAAAGGTCCGGCAGGTCCGGCAGGTCTGTGAGAGCGGCGCTGACCGTGTGTGTGTGTGTGTGTGTGTGTGTGTGTGTGTGTGTGTGTGTGTGTGTGTGCAGATCATCCTCCTGCTGCTGATGCTCTTCATGAGGAAGCGAGTGGCGCTCACCATCGCGCTGTTCCACGTGGCAGGAAAGGTCTTCATCCACCTCCCCCTGCTCACCCTGCAGCCCTTCGTCACCTTCCTCGCCCTCCTCCTCTTCTGGGTCTACTGGGTCCTGGTTCTGCTCTTCCTCGGAACCACAGGTTGGTGCCTGCAGTCGCATCTTTGCTGATTGAGACGTTTTCCACCCGAGGAAACCCAGAACCAAAGATCCAGATAAGGCCGGCTGGTTCTGGGCGGTTCCCTCTAATGAGAGCGGTCAGCGCCGCGGCACGGAGGACATGCTGTTCTGGAGCCGGTCCGATCACTTTCTGATCACAGAACCGTTCCTCCTGCTCCGGACGGTACCGCCGTCTACAGTCTGGGCAGAACCACGTCCTGCAGACGTCTCCGTCCATGCTGCTGCATCGCAGGGATCAGACCAGAACCGTGTCAGAACCTCTCCTCTCTGGAGCGAGTGGGAAAACGTATTCAGCCTCTTTTAGCTTTTTCATCACAATGTTTCTGATCCAGTGAATCTGAGCTGAATAAATCCAGAAAATCAGGTTTTAAATGATTCCATTTATCCAGAAACGCTGGCCCACCCAGCCTGGCCGCAGCAGAACCCGTCTGGCAGCAGGAAGTAGGCGAACAGAACTCTCCACCAGGCTGGAGACCCATTCCTGAGGTTCTGGAACACTGGAGAACCTCCGTGAGAACCGTGATCCACACATGGAGAGAACATGGAACAGTGGCTTAGTGTGGTTTACCAGCAGCTGTTCTCTGCTCTACTGCTCCATCAAGGTTCTCTAAAGCATTTTATTCTGAAAAGTTGCACGTCGACACGCCTGCATTTAACCCAGCCACCAGGAGAGGAATCTATTTATTTTCAGTCTGCACATCCAGAGGAAACATCTGGATCTTAAATGCTCGTATAAAGCTCTACAGACACAGTTAAATGTGTCCAGGTCACCGCTGATCACTTCAGAGCGTTTATAACGAGCTCCAGTCAGGCTCTACCTGCTCTCTCACCTGCAGCTGACAGCAGACCCACAGGTGTGTTGGTCTCTAGGCAAACAGGAAGCAGGTGAGGTGGTCCTGGTAAAACCTCGCCATGATGATGGTGCTGGCCTTATTTCCTGCCTTTAACTTTGTTCATTAGACTTAATGTTGATGTGTTTGTGTCTGACATGTTTATCTGACCTACTACAGAACAAATGACCAACCCTAACGGGACGGTTCCATGTTTTAGGGGACAGGTGACGCTGCAGACACTGGGGGACGCCGTCCAGTTAGGAAATGTCTGACCTGTAAAGCACATTAAGTAGCGTCCTCCTAAATGTGCATTTATTTATTTAGCATCATTTACCGCGGCCCAGGGCTCATTTTAAAGAGATAAACTTGAGCTAAGCTAGGCAGTGAGATGTCGGTGACGGACGTTACCGTCTCCACCTTCCTGCTGCATTCAGGCTATTTATGCTCAGAGAAAGCAGCGCTGGAACGTCTGCAGCCGAGCTGTAGACGTTCTCCGTTCCTCCAACGTTCTCCGTTCCTCCAGCGTTCTCCGTTCCTCCAGCGTTCTCCGTTCCTCCAGCGGAGGAGAAGCACGGCCGTCATGTGAGCAGGTCCATCGGTCAGAAGTGGAGGGACACGTCCCATTCACACACTCAGCTCATCTGGGAGGCCCCAGAAGAACCAGAACCACCGCTGAAGCTCTGCAGGAACCTGCCTCAGGTCACTGATGCGCCAGAAACGGCCTCCAGAACCAGAACCACTGCTGACCCAAAGAAAACAGCAAATGCATGTCTCACATTTCCCAAAACACATCTGGATGATCTCCAAGACGTCTGAAGAAATGTTCTGATGAGACAGAAGTGGACCTCAGGGGACGGTGTTCCTCCTGTTGCATCTGGTCTAGAACTTACAGCTCTTCAGAACCAGAACATCGTACAGCACCAGCTGGTTCTGCCGGTTCTGTTCTGCTCTTCAGGTCCTGGACAGTATGAATTCTGCTCTCCATCAGAACCAGGTTGTTCTGACCCGTTTAAAAGCTGCTGTTTCTTCCTGCAGACGCTCAGTGAGACCAGAGCGGCGCCCCCTGCGGGACAACAACGGTAACTGCAGGTTGACCGTGTTCTGTTTGGTTCTGATGTTGCACAGGGAACCCGGAGCAGAACGAGGAGACGGGCCTGACAGAGTTCCGGCTGACGGGCTCCCTGCAGTACCTGACCTGGTACCACGCTGTGGGTCTGGTCTGGATCAGCGAGTTCATCCTGGCCTGTCAGCAGATGACCGTGGCCGGAGCCGTGGTCACCTACTACTTCACCAGGTCAGGCTCGGCGCCGCCGGGTCCGGCCGGGTCCGGCCGGCACCATCTCTAACACAGCGTTCTGTTCCAGGGACAAGAACCGGCTCCCGGTGACCCCGATCCTGTCCTCGGTTCTGAGGCTGGTCCGGTACCATCTGGGTACGGTCGCTAAGGGATCCTTCATCATCACGCTGGTGAAGATCCCCCGACTCATCCTCATGTACGTCCACAACCAGCTGAAAGGAAGGGTATGGACGGCTTTTTACGTGGACCCAGTTCTGGTTCTGTTCTGCTGTCTGACCCAGTCAGTCAGGTGACCTGTGGGTTGCTCTTAGGAGAACGTGTGCGCTCGCTGTCTGCTGAAATCCTGCATCTGCTGTCTGTGGTGTTTGGAGAAGTGCCTCAACTATCTCAATCAGGTAAGGGACCGGTCCAGCTCAGCGGTTCTGGTGGTTCTGGTGCCTCCTGCTCTTACCCGTGTGTGTTTTTTCCCAGAATGCATATGCGGCCACGGCCATCAACAGCACCAGTTTCTGCACGTCTGCGCGCGACGCCTTCGTCATCCTGGTGGAGAACGCTCTGCGCGTCGCCACCATCAACGCCGTCGGAGACTTCGTGCTCTTCCTGGGGAAGGTAGGCCTGTGATCCGATTGGGTCTGAGCCGGTTCTGTTCAGGCTCGGTGGACTCTGAGTGAGCCATAGGAGAGCGGACCTCAGCTGCCTGATGACATCATCTCTCTGCTCCTGATGTCAGTGCTGGCGCCCTCTGGTGGCCACTGCCAGCCTACCACTGGTTCTGGTGTTGACCGGGTCCAAATGCAGCTCTCCTTGAGCTTTGAACTGCTGCTGCATTTCCTTCATGCTGCATCTCATCATTCAAGGTGCTGCAGAAACTCTGCCAGAGCGGCTTCCTCCTAAATGTCCTGCAAACATCTGGAGATGTTCCTGGGAGAACCTCCAGATGGACCCGGTGGACCCGATGGACCGGGTCTGCACCTGCAGCTCTTACTTTAAAATGTAAAGACTGCTTTGGCGCTTCTTGCCAGGTGCTTTCATACATTTCCACAAAGAATGAGACGAAAAGTGAAATATTCTTTTTTAAGTATTTTTGCTGATTTTTGGACCTAATTTTTGGTTCCAGTAAAACATGTATTAATTTTATTTATTTATTATTTTTTTAAAACATGTATTAAACCTATTTACTCCACATTACTCCAGACTTTTTGAATTGACAAAGCTTCCTGGAGAGGAAGCGAAACGTCTTCATATACAGAAAACAAGTCCAGTTGTTTTGTTTTTTACTTTTTTTTGGAATGACGATGACCTGATGACTGAGAATCTTCACCAGATATTAAACCTAAATTAACACTTTTTCATTCTTTAAGTTAGAAACCAAAACAAGTTTGCTAGGTTTCATAAAAGCAGTGATTTTGATGGAAAGCTTCAGTTTTGGGGCTTTTTAGTTCAGCTGGACTGAAGCCAAAGGTTCTGATGGTTTCCGGACCTTGTCGCTCGGTGCGGTTTGGATCTGGAGGATCAGAAATGGGCTCTGGACCAATGTGAAGGTTTTATTGGGCAGAACAGAACCATGAACTGGATCTTGTGACCGGACTACTATACGGACAGTAAGGCGAGTTCCTCGGGTTCTGATGGCGTGCGGTCCGACCGGCCTCGGCGGTTTGTTTGGTCCGATCAGACAAACCGGAGCAGGACCGGCAGGAACGGATTCAGAGATCTAAACTTATTCCTTTATCTGCGGGCAGCGCCGTTCAGAACCTGTGGATCGTCTCGCATCGTGACGGTTCTGATCAGTGGACCCAGGTCATGGCAGGCGTCTGATGGCCGGTTATCTCTGGCCCATCCTGGAACCCGTCTCAGTTCTCAGACCCAGAACCAGAACCAAAGGTTCTCCTCCAGCCGTTGCACAGAGTGTTGCCGGCGTTATGAGACGGGTTCAGCAGAACCAAGTCTGACCCGTTCAGCTGTGCTCCAGGAGCCGTTGCAGACGCCTCTAAGGAGCGTTTGGACCCTGATCCGTGCTGCTGTGTCTCCTCAGGTTCTGATCATGACGTGCACGGCGTTCGCCGGCGTCCTGCTGCTGAACTACCAGCGGGACTACGCCGAGTGGCTGCTGCCGCTCATCATCGTCTGTCTCTTCTCCTTCCTGGTGGCCCACTGCTTCCTGTCCATCTTTGAGATCGTGGTGGACGTCCTCTTCCTCTGCTTCGCCATCGACACCAAGTACAACGACGGCACCCCAGGGAAGGAGTTCTTCATGGATAAAGCTCTCATGGTGAGCCGGGCCGACCTGCCCGCACCTCAGGGACGAGGGTTAATCCCTCCTGCACGTCTCACCCACACTCAGACCCACTTTAAAACAGTACTTTAGTGTTTATTAATTAATTTTTTTATTTATTTTCATTTAAAAAAAAACAGTAATAAAAAACAGGACTTCACTGTTTTTTATTACTGTTTTTTTATTTTTATAAAAAAAAACAGTAATAAAAAACAGAACTTCAGACTTTTTTTTGATTTTTTAAATGTATTTATCTATTTTTATAAAAAAAATTAATAAAAAAACAGAACTTCAGACTTTTTTTTAGATTTTTTAAATGTATTTATCTATTTATTTTTATAAAAAAATGTATATAAAAACAGAACTTCAGACTTTTTAGATTTTTTAAATTTATTTATCTATTTATTTTTATTAAAAAAATTAATAAAAAAACAGAACTTCTGACTTTTTTTAGATTTTTTAAATGTATTTATCTATTTATTTTTATAAAAAAATAATAAAAAAACAGAACTTCAGACTTTTTTTTAGATTTTTTTTAAATGTATTTATCTATTTATTTTTATAAAAATGTATATAAAAACAGAATTTCAGACTTTTTAGATTTTTTAAATTTATTTATCTATTTATTTTTATAAAAAAAATTAATAAAAAAACAGAACTTCAGACTTTTTTTTAGATTTCTTTAAATGTATTTATCTATTTATTTTTATTAAAAAATAATAAAAAAACAGAACTTCAGACTTTTTTTTAGATTTTTTTAAATGTATTTATCTATTTATTTTTATAAAATGTATATAAAAACAGAATTTCAGACTTTTTAGATTTTTTAAATTTATTTATCTATTTATTTTTATAAAAAAATTAATAAAAAAACAGAACTTCAGACTTTTTTTTAGATTTCTTTAAATGTATTTATCTATTTATTTTTATAAAAAATGTGTATAAAAACAGAACTTCAGACTTTTTAGATTTTTTAAATTTATTTATCTATTTATTTTTATAAAAAAAATTATAAAAAAACAGAACTTCAGACTTTTTTTTTTAGATTTTTTAAATGTATTTATCTATTTATTTTTATAAAAAATGTATATAAAAACAGAACTTCAGACTTTTTAGATTTTTTAAATGTATTTATCTATTTATTTTTATAAGAAAATAGTAATAAAAACAGACCTTCAGACTTTTTTTTTAGATTTTTTTAAATTTCCTATTTATTTTTATAAAAAAAATTAATAAAAAAACAGAACTTCAGACTTTTTTTTAGATTTTTTAAATGTATTTATCTATTTATTTTTATTAAAAAAATTAATAAAACAGAACTTCAGACTTTTTTTTTAGATTTTTTTAAATGTATCTATTTATTTTTTATAAGAAAATAGTAATAAAAACAGACCTTCAGACTTTTTTTTTAGGCAGGTCTTTAGTTTCAATCTTCTGTGCGGTTCTGTCTGTCAGGAATGTTTCACGGTTTCTCTGAGGTTCCCTTTGATGCACCTTTGTCCCTAAATGTCTGTAGCCCCGCCCCCTGTGACACACCTCACCTGCCTGTTCTGGCTCCGCCCTGCAGGAGTTCGTGGAGAGCAGCCGGCGCCTGGAGCGTGCGGGGGGACGTGGGCGGAGCCGGGTGAAAGAGGCGACGTCGGAGGGGGCGGAGATGAAGCCCATGGTGAGTGAATGCAGTGCCGGAGGGGGCGTGGCCAGGCGGAAAAGCTCATCGGGGGTGGGGGCAGGGCCACACTGGGCGGAGGGCGGGGAGTGGGAGGAGCTTCAGGAGTTCCAGGTGTACTACCTGCTGGTGGGGGTGCTGGTGGACTGGGTGCTGACGGAGCAGAGCGACTTCGTCCTCTGTCTCAGCGAGGACGTCGTCCTCTTCCTCTGCGTCTGCCTGCCCACCTCCACCCTCTTCCTGTTCGTCAGCCTGCTGCACACGCCAAGCCCCGCCCCCTTCGCCGAGTCGGCCTCTAAGTCAGCCGCCATCACCTCCGCGTGCTAACATGAGACTAACTGATGAGCATCTGGCTGGAGGAACACTAATGCATGCTTCATCGCCACCATCATCATCATCATCATGCCTGCTGGAGCCCAACTCACAGACTTTGTTTCATTATTTTTTACTTTTGTACATTTTTTATGGAGAATATTTTTATAAAGAACTACCAGCAGCTCTGTGTGCGAGTGTTTGTGTTGCGCCTTGTTGTTGTCGCCGTGTTGCTTTAAAGCCAACAAGGACTCAGCCGATAACAGCAGCAGGCTCTGATGCTCTCAGGTGGCTGGTTCAAATCCGTCCTGACGGAGCAATCCTGACCTGAGCCGTGTGGGGAACTGGTCCAGGATGGGAACTGAACCGAACACTGAATCTGAGTCAGACCCAGATAAATCGGGTCAGACCAGGAGCAGACTGCATGGGACTTATAGCCATGGGGCCACAGGCAGAAAGCACAGCTCAGTGACTCTTAGGAGAGGAATGTCATGGATTATTAAACACCAGGAGGTTCCAGTCGATTCCTCCAGCAGACGACCAGTAGATCAGCTGAGATGGCTTTAAATCACTGCCAGGGTCCAGACTTTAGAGGCCCCCCCCCCCCCCCCACCAGAAGACCCAAAGCAGGTGAACTTAGACAGGTAGAGCTCAGAAGGTAGAGAGCGAGACCCCTGGGGCAGACGGGGAGACCCTGAGGCCCCCACAGGCAGCTATGAAGAGAAAACCCAGGAGACCCCAGCTGGTAGGGGGGGGGGTAGAAAGAGCTGATGTTTGGGTCCCGTGAAGGAGCTCAGGTCTGCTTTCAGATGGTTGCCGGTTCAGAAACATTCTCAGGGACTGAAAAGTTTCACCTTTTCTGACAAGATGTTCAAAGCTGCAGCTCCACAGCAGAGGTGACCTGATGAATGTGAATGCCTTAAATCTGACGCCAGGACGCTGCTCCATGTGGGATTCTGGCCTGAACAGAAACCGGCCGATCCGATCAGTAACAGAACCGACCTCAAACTGCGTTAAATCATATTTTCCATAAAATCATCAGACGCAGGTTATCAGCTGGGTCCTCTGAGGAGTCCGTCCTGATGGCACCTTTCTGTTGAAATCATTGGTACCACAACCTGTTTCTATCACCCCAACAAAAACATGTGACCCGTCAGCTGGAGGTAGAAGAACCGCTACCTCCAGGGGCGTGGTTGGCAGAACAGCTCTGATTGGCTGAACATCTCAACACTTCTCTGCTGGTGTGTCTGAGAGCAGAACTGATCATCAGTCCCTCCTCTCCACACAACAGCAACAAACCAGCAACGGTGTCCTGTTGCGTGGCTGCTGGCCCCTAGGAGGCCCCCAGGAGCCTCTAGGGACCTCCAGGAGCCGGCTTCCTGATCACGAGTCCATAACAATGCACCCAGAAACAAAAACATTCCCATTTCATAGGAAGCTGCGCTCTGGCCATGAGCGACTTTTAGCTGGATAACAAGTCCTGTAACAAGTTCCATAACATTGTGCTTAACTAGCTGGTTAAGGTGCTGAAGAAATGATTAACGAGCTCCTTAACAGGCTGCTTAACGAGCTCCATACCCAGCTGGTTAATGAGCTCCTTAACAGGCTGGTTAACGAGCTCCATACCCAGCTGGTTAACAAGCTCCTTAACAGGCTGGTTAACGAGCTCCATACCCAGCTGCTTAACGAGCTCCATACCCAGCTGCTTAACGAGCTCCATACCCAGCTGCTTAACGAGCTCCATACCCAGCTGGTTAACGAGCTCCATACCCAGCTGCTTAACGAGCTCCTTAACAGGCTGGTTAACGAGCTTCATACCCAGCTGCTTAACGAGCCGTGTAACCTACTGTGCTTTGGGGCCTCTGCATTTTAACCATTTCCACATTTCCTGTTTCAGGCTCCAGGGACAAGTTCAGCTTGACCAAAATCAGCCGCTGGGACTTGTTAAAGAGACATTCCAGATGTTTATTTTTACCAACGTGTAACATGTTTACTATGGTTTCACTCCAGGGAAAACAATATTTTAATAAGAAACTGGAAAACAACGTAACAATGTAATGAAGCACTTTATCTGGAAGCGCTGCAGATTTTAAACCGGCTGATGCATTTTTTCGTAGTGATGTCCTTTTTTATGAGACTCACCGCTCAGTTCCTAACGCCGTCCGGACACTTTTCCTAACCTGTCTGTTCTGTGGGCGGAGCTGACTCCTCACCTGGACTCCATCTAAGGGGCGGGGCCTGTGGACAGGTAGAGCAGCAGCTGATTATGCCCTCAGAGAGTGGAGGCTGGGGCCATGGAAATGAGGCGTAGTGGTCACTGGATCAGGAATCTGATTGGCTCATGTGACCAATGAGGAAGTCTTCTTCTACACAGGAAAGCGGGGGTGGGGCTTCTCGTGGTGGGACACCTGTATCCTCCTCCCTGAGTTTCCTGCTAATCCAGACAAAAGGAAGGTCTGTGGGCGGAGCCTCCTGCAGCGGCGGCAGCTGAGTTCAGACGGTCAGCAATAACACCGGAACGAGTCTTCCTGCTTCTGTTCATCCCTTCAGAACGAGGCGGCCCATCAGAACCCAGTGTGACCCTGCAGGTCTCCGGAGCGAGGGGGGGTCTGCCCCGAGCTGTTAGACGTTGTTAGACTGTAGCATCAAACTGTAACGGCCTGAAATCTCTTTCAGAAATACGTTCACCTCCGACGTCACCCTGAGTCCTAACACCCGGCCGGCTCAGCCAGCTGGTTGGTTCTCCTCACACTGGGAGGGAATCGGATCGTCAACTCAGTCAGAACCAAGAACCGCTCTGAAATCAACTCCTTGGGTTAATACGAACCTTACCGGTGGATGTGCTGACCCGTTTCTGCGACCTTTCCCATCATGCACCTCTATCACAGCAGAGGACCAGGGAGCCTGAAGGGGGCGCTGTTCCCAGAGTCCGGTTTGCGGATGGATGCGGGTAGCCGAGCCGCGCATGTCGACTAATTGCACTAAAGATGGAGTTCCTGCAACACTGAAGTCAGACTAACAGAGCTGTTGAGTTTTAGATGTGTTTGTAGCTCAGAAATTAATTCACTTCATGTTGAAAAACTGGGAAAGATGAATCCTGCTGCTCCGGCGGGTTTATTTCTGGTCATGTGACTGCTGTTGCCGGGCAGATTAGCTGCAGGGGCTGAGGCGTTTCACTCCAACATCAACATGAAGGGATGAGGAGGAAAAAGGGCTTTGGGTGGAAAAGTCATCACCACAGGGTTTCTATGCAGGATTAAAGAAGTTTGAAAGAAAAAAGGAGAAATTTTACATTTCCACATTCTATGCTTTGATCTAAAATATAATGATCTCAATATTCTAAAGGAATTTAAACTCACATTCATATCTAAATAAAGATGTTTCTCTTTTGATGGTTTCTGACCCGCAGAGAGATCCATAAGGACCTGTTTCTGCTCTTCAGGCCTGCAGGGTTAAACTGGGGCTTTAGATGCCAAATGAACTGTTAATCTGCTATTTGATGAATATTTATACAACACAGTACTAGATTTATTGTTAGATAATCTCCTGATTTGATCAAACGTCAGACGCCAGCTTCTTCAGTACAGATAAAACCCAACATGGAAGAAGCTTCCTGCTCAGATGATTTACAAGCTGCAAAATCATGGAAGCTTGAAAATAGGAACCCTGTCAGGATCAAAGATCAGCTCAGAAAAAGTTTCTAAACTCTCTGGGAGAATCGGGCTGAAAACGGTCTTCTGGATTAGGGATCCTGTTTCTGTTGGAGGAAAACTCCTCATCCAACCAATCAGAGCACATAGCACAGGCTCCTCCCACTGAAGGTAAGTGAGGGTCGGAGAGGTTCTGGTCAGGTTCTGATCCAGAGCCAATCAGCTCTCAGGTTGATTTCAGAGTGAAGTCTGAAACATCTGCAGAGCTTCCTGTCCAGATGTTCCTGCAGATGTTCCTGAAACCTCCCTCTGAAATCCAAACCTTAGCGAGAGTTCCTGCCCTGAGATCTGCGGCCGGAGCGTCTCCGACTCTTCACCGCCATGTTTCTGCGACTGTTTGCAGCTGATGCATGTCCATGTCCTGCAGCCTGGTTCCTGCTGCTGGACTCAGCCAGAGTTTGACCGCCAGGTGTGACACTAGTGTTTAGCTTTTCTCTGCAGTAACCAGTCGTTTGTAACACTGAAGAACTTTGCTTTGGTTCTCCGTTGGTTTTTATATCATTTCTTATGTATCTTTGTTTTATAAGAAAATAATTAAAAGCAGAATTTCAGTCTGTGTTTGTCTTCTTTGTGTTCACATTTAAACGGAGGAAATTTAGAGCCAGACTTTTAGAAGTTCTCTGCTTCAACACGCCTGAGCCAAATATTTAGCTCACCTGTGGAGCTCACCTGGATCACATGACCCTGACTTAAGGTGAACAGCTTCACTGGCCGACTGTGGGAGGAAACGTCTGATAACAGGAACAATCTGCATCTGCTTCAAGCTTCTGGAAAGGAGATGGAGAGAAATGGGGAGCCGGTCTGGTTGATTGGAACATGTTAGCTTCCGAAGGAGAGACCTGCAGGCAGAGAGGAGAACCATCTTCAAGAACAAGATGGTGTTAGACAAAATGCTTTACTCTGGTTATTTATGGGACTAAAGTTTGGATAAATCTGTCAAGACAACCAAGAATATCAAGAGTAAAATGCTAAAAACCCAACCAAACTGCTCAGAAGTCTGGAGCAGATGAAGGTATCGAGGGCGAGGAACGTGTATGATGGAGACAAAAAGAGAAGTTAAAGGAAACATGGTCCGTTTGTCCTCAGCTAGGAGCAGCAAACAGAGCGGTGAAAATGTAGGTCCTCCTCTCAGAACCCTGCTTTTGGCTCCAGTCATGAAGGACAGAAGATCTCCAAACCAGCCTGGACCTGTGGGAAAAACTATTCCTCCACATCTTCAGTTTCATCCACCTGATTACTGCCAGAAGAGTCAGAAATCCTGCAAACAGAACCTGTGTGGCAACATGAAGTAGGCTCAAACAGCAACACCTCATGGCCTGATGTAAAGTCTTAAAGAACAGATCACACCCATCAGTCTGGAAAGGGGTCCAGGTCCATTCCTCAGGCTCTGGGCCTCCAGAGAACCTCAGAGAGAACCACCATCCACTCCTGGATAGAACATGGAACAGAGGAGAACCTTCCCAGGAGAGGCCGACCCACCAGAATCACTCCAGAACCTCACCAACGACTCATCCAGAAGGTCCCAGAACAACATCTGAAGCTCTGCAGGAACCTGCCTCAGGTAAGGTCCAAGGTCAATGAGAACTAACAAAAACACGAGCCTGGACCTCATTCCCACAGAACCACGGGGAACCAGAAAAAGATCACTAAAGGCCTTCGATACCATGGACCATAACTACTGTTAACTCTTCCATGTTTTAATTTCTCAGAGCTTAGGATCAGCCATATTTAAAATATCGTAAACAATGTGTCGTCATCATCGACTGCAAATCCTTTATTCACAAAGTCAAAAAAAGGAATCCCTCAAGGAACAATCCTCGGCCTCATCCTTTTCAGCTTGCATATCAATAGCCTCCCTGAAATCTGTCCAGAAGTAGGTTTGGAAATGTACGCTGACGACACTGTGGTGTCGGGGAAAAGCTGTGCTGCATTCAGCAGCTGATGTCAGCGATGGCATTCTCACCCAACAAAATATATTTAAAATATCATTTAAAAACAGGAAGTTTTGGTTCAACCGTTGATTCACTGCAGAGATACAGTCAGGGAGGGAGGAATGTGATTGTTACCTGGGTTTAAAGTCAGGTAAATCTAGAGATCATCTGCATAAAGGTGGAGAAACAAGTGCCACTGAGTTATAATCACTGAGTGGCAGCAGATACAGGCGAAAAGGAGGTGAGGATGTGATGGTGTCCATGGTTTACTGGAGGAAACTGTAAATTCTATAAAGATGGGGAAATAATCAGGAATGGACAGTCCCTG
The DNA here is from genome assembly GCF_011125445.2 of Fundulus heteroclitus. Lineage (NCBI taxonomy): Eukaryota > Metazoa > Chordata > Actinopteri > Cyprinodontiformes > Fundulidae > Fundulus > Fundulus heteroclitus. Next base: position 16,369,966 of record NC_046383.1, read on the forward strand.
AGAGATTACAAGATCTGGAGTATGCCTTAGGTGGTGGGTTGGTCCAGATTGGGTCAGATTAAAAGATGCCACAAGCCCTAAAAACTCAGCAGAAATTAATGTTTAACTCCCCAAATGGTCAAATTTAGGAATACAGCCACCAAGAGGCTCAGAAAATTCATGTGTGTGAGCTCAGCCACAAACATCAGGGCAGAGAGAGGACAACGAAGGCCTGAGGGAACAGGATCGGACACGGGAACCCAAGGAAAGACTCAAGTATTCAGACGGCAGAACCTGGAGAACCTGAGGATGAAGGAGACTAATGGAGAGTTTAGCTCTGCGATACGATGCAGACGGAGGACAATGTTACATTACTAAAGATTTCTACAAGTTCAAAGATCTACTGCGAGGTAATAGAGAGAGAATAGACAGATGAGCTAAAGGGCGAACTTTGGTCCGAACAAAGCCCGTTCCTACCATAAGGTTGGATAACAGCAAAGTGGAAGTTATTTCTTTTAATCATCTGTTTAACTTAATAAAACCTCATAAAAGTGTAACAAAACAACCCAATACTGAGTATGAAGGCTTATAAAAATTATTTAGTTAAAAAGGTACCATAGGTACATTTTCTAATAGATTTTGGACAAAGAAGCCTCCCTCCATAAAATACAGGTGCAGGTCATATAATTAGAATATCATTAAAAAGTACATTTTGTTGTAATTCCATTCAAAAAGTGAAACTTGTATAAAAGTTAATTAATGCAGAAACAAATGAAAAGTTAAGATTATATGGATTAAACACAATGTCAAACATAAATACAAATAAAAACACACCTTAAGAAGATGTAATAATGAATAATTATTTTATTTAATTGATGTCTTAAATCCTTTTTTTGTGTCCCTGACAAAGATTGTATAAAATGTTTGTGGTCATTTTTTTTTGCATTATAACTGGAATGGTTCCAATCCAACTTTATTTACTTTAAACACACAGAGACCAAAGTGCTGTACAAAAACCCCCACAAATATAAATAGCACAAATATTCAGGTTTATGGTTTAAATTAAAAGGTATTAATATTTAAGGAAAGGAGCATAAACTAGCCTACTATGCAGATTATATTCTACTGTAATCATTATTTTAATTATATTCCAATTTCCTAACTTTAGGAAATTGGAGAGAAAATGGCGCTCTACACCCCAAGAGGAATCCTACCTAATCTGGAGGGACAGTCTATTGTTGTATAACAAGACCCTTCGCAGAGTTAGAGCAGCATATTTTTCATCATTAATGGAGGAGAACAAAAATAATCCTAGATTTCTCTTCAGTACAGTTGCCAAACTTACCCAGAGCCACAGCTCTGTTGATCCATCCATTCCCTTAGCTCTTAGCAGTAATGATTTTATGGGATTCTTCATAAATAAAATTGATTCCATTAAAAATAAATAACTGGCATCCTCCCAAACATGATTACCTCGTCCTCAGTAAGTGAGGCAGCATTGGAGGAATCTTTAGAACCTGCGCAGTGTTTGAACTGTTTAAAAGCAGTAGAGCTTTCTGAGCTATCTAAAATTTTAGCTTCATCTAAACCTTATACCTGTATGTTAGACCCAATCCCAACCAAGTTGTTCAAGGAGGTATTCCCTTTGATCAGTGGCACTATTTTAGACATGATTAATCTATCCTTAGTAAATGGATATGTACCACAGGTTTTTAAAGTAGCTGTTATTAAACCTTTACTTAAGAAACCATCTCTTGATCAAGATGAGTTAGTAAATTACAGACCTATATCTAATCTTCTTTTCTTATCTAAAATTCTTGAGAAAGTAGTTGCTAATCAACTATGTGAACATTTACAAAGTAATGACCTACTTAAGGAGTTTCAGTCAGGCTTCAGAGCTCATCATAGCACTGAAGCAGCTCTGGTGAAGGTCACTAATGATATTCTCATGGCCTCAGATAATGGACTTGTGTCTATACTTGTCCTGTTAGATCTCAGTGCTGCATTTGATACAGTTGATCACAATATTCTCCTACAAAGACTTGAGCATACTGTAGGGATTAAGGGGAAAAGCATTAGGCTGGTTTAAATCTTATCTGTCGGACAGATTCCAGTTTGTTCATGTTAATAATAAATCTTCCTCAAACTCTAGGGTCACCTGTGGAGTACCACAGGGTTCAGTCCTTGGACCAATTCTCTTTACTATATATATGCTTCCGATTGGCAAAATTATCAGACAGCATGGGATTCATTTCCACTGTTATGCTGATGACACTCAGCTATATTTATCCATAAATCCTGATGAATCCAATCAGTTACTTCCACTGCAGTCATGTCTTGATGACATCAAAAGCTGGATGACTTTAAATTTCCTGCACTTAATATCTGACAAGACAGAAGTTGTAATCTTTGGACCAGAGTCCTCTAAAAATAAACTTCTTAATCAATCACTTAATCTGGATGGCATTAACTTGGCCTCTGGTAATAAAGTAAAAAATCTTGGTGTTATTTTTGACCATGACTTGTCATTTAAATCCCATATTAAACAGGTTTTCAGCATCACTCCTGGACAGAATATTTCTAATTAGGTCTTAATTCTGCTGCCTGATAGGAATCTCTGAAGGAGGAAAGGCCCCAACCTGCTTTCCTCCTGTAGACTTTTAAATGGGATTCAAGGTCTCTCATCTTGCCATATACATCTGGGTCCCATTCATTAAATTGTGTCTAGTTTCCGTTGACAAGGTTTAAAATAAATATATTATGCTTTAGGTGGCATATTCATCTTGATTGGTTCTATTCTTGAGTAGAAATTAAAATGTGGATTTAGGTCCATCTTGCTCTTTTATCTCCTTTGATCCTTGTTGCGGTCCCAAATATTTAGTATAGTCTATTTGCCATTTTGACTCCCATTAGAAATCCCAAGGATCAAAATAAGTTTTAGTGATAACAGAATACTAGATGAAGATATTATATAGCTATTTTTAAGTGATGTGCATATGAAATGCATAATTCCAATAAATTAGACCCTAGATTCAAAGAGTGGACAAAGAGGATTACCAGCTGTACGTACAATAATGAATAAAGAAGCAAGTTTTTATTTTCATTAAGTTATTATAAGGAAAACTTTGGTGAGACACCAGTCCTAGGTTCTGCAGGTGAAACATTTCAGTAAAAAGATAAAACCTGTAGAAAAATTTGTTTGACCCGTTTACAACGGCATACGAAACAAACAAAAATAGAGCCTATAGAACTATTAAAACTGGCTAATTACAGCAAGTGTTTTCAAAGTACAACCGACCAAAATACTGCTATTATGTTGTCAGACCAAAAAGAGTTCAGCTTATTATTGTAAGAGTCAAATTAAATTATTCTAAATAATTTGCAAACTATCTTTTAACACAACAAATGAGCAAAACCCTTCAACCCTTGGATATATATTGATTTACACAATCATTTCATTCAAAAAAATCTGACTAATTTATATATTTAAAATTATCATAGTTTGTTGACCAGGTGAAACAATATACATATTTTTATTTTGGTTTAAAAAAAAAACAGTTTACTTTTTGGCCCTCGGGTTCCTTTGACTTGACAATTTTGGCCCAGATACCGAAAAGTTTTGACACAATGTTAAAGATTGGTTTTAGCGGCCTGCTGTTACATGTCTATTGAAAACCCAACTTACCCCAGTTCCGGATTTGGCCGCAAGTGAGAAAACATTAATCAAGAGGTAGAACAGTTTAAATGCATATTTAATTCATGGAAATTAAATATGGAGACAGAGTATACATTTACCAATCAAGATGATTTCACCGCACGGTCGAGAAGTCTGTCTGAAGTAAGTTTTGGACAAAGACCCTTTTTATCAACTTTAAAACTCCTCCTGCTCGCTCAGGGGAGGAGGACTGACCCCCTCTCCTACTGACCACCCCCCCGGGGGGCAATAAAACTCCATGTTTATCTTACGCTGGAGCAGGGACAGACAAACAGCACTCTGCTTAACTAAGATATTTTCTTAACACACCCCTGCTGTAAAGTTAGCAGCAGGAGACTTACCTGTTCAGGTTGGAGGTTTGTTCATATTTAGTAGCAAATCTGCTTCCTCTGCCACCTTTGGCTCGTTATCCTCAATTCAAACTGGTAGAGAAGTGGATGGCTTATTACCAGACGATGCCAGGGCCCGGGTTGGGATTTAGGGGCCGGGGTTCCACCTACTACAGGTGCGATATTGGCTCCGCCCACTTCTGAATGTTTCAGGAGCAGCTTTTTTTCAAGGCCAGCCCGAGTTTCTCCAGCCCTACTCAAGAGCAGGGTCAAACCGTGCGGACTGGAGGAGTTTTGAGAGAACACAATGCTTTCAGTGATTGGCTGAGGGGAGAGGAGAATTTCTTAAATATTCAGAACCACTATGGAAGGAGTGGATCTACTGAAATATAATTTTATTATCTAAAAACCATGAACCACGCCTGAAGGACAAAGGAAACCATCCCACATCAGCTTCTTATTAGTTTAAGCTGATGTGGGATGCAGATATTTATCCTGGTGGATTACTTTAGCCTTAAAAAATATCCAAGACAATCTTGCATATACAATTAGAAAAACATTATTTGTATGTTTGCTTTTATTTATGTTTTATTCAATTAAATTAAATGTTATTTACATAGCGCCAATTCATGATATACATCATCTCTGGGCAAACATTAAATCTAGTTTAAGTGTCACCTTTTACAAGTTCACATTTTCAAATATGTGCTTTAAGGCGGCTGAACGTTTATAATGAATTTTTTTATCATTTACTATTTCTCTCAGGTTTCTTTAGTGTCACAAACAGGGTGTGGGGAGAGGGTGACGGGGCGAACGCCACCCAAAGGAGGGGATTCCCTCTTCCAGGCCTTTCCAGCTGGTCGACTCCCCAAACAGGAGAAGATAAACCGAGGAGGGAAGGACAGATGTGAGCGAGCTAAGACGAGTCGGGCTAAAGAGGAGCTGAATAATTAGGGAATGATAGTCTGGAAAGGTTGGAAATGTGCACCTGAAAATAATGCAACATGTTCTGGTTTCAATGGAGCGGGAAAGAAAGCAGAGACTTTAACCTGCAGAACATTTATGTACAAATTCAGACAAACAGAATCATCTGGTCAGACACCATGTGGCTGACGTGTTACACGTGTTCTCACACATTTTACATCTGAGGGTCCAGAAGAAGAGAAACCCTGAAGGTCCTCTGGAGCGATGGACATACATGACAACTGGATCAGAGTCCGTCACCTGAAGAGGAGCTGGAAGCTGATTGGACTAAATCTGACAGGGCGGAGCCATGCTGACAGACTGATCTAGAGTCAGCTGGACTGACGCCACTCTGACCTGAAGGTTAGCTAGTAACCCCTGAGCAGCCGGTGGTTCATTCTCTCTGGTTCTGTTCTGTTAGAGACCGGGTCAGACGTTTGGTTCTGGACTTCTGATCACAGGAACTCTAAAACATCCACAGCAGAAACAACCTGAACAGCTTTGAAGCTGCCGCATGAAATCTGAGTCCAGTGAGAGCGCCACCTGCGGTCTGAGGCAGGTATTACACACATTGTCCTGACTGGCAGTAGCAGCACTGTAGGTGATGGACTCCAGCTCTGCAGCAGCAGTCCGCCGTCTAACCGGAGTCCTGCAGCAGACCCGTCCCAGGTAAGTGGTTAACGTGGCACCAGCAGGTAGCAGCAGGTAGCAGCAGGCACCAGCAGGTACCAGCAGGCACCAGCAGGTACCAGCAGGTACCAGCAGGTACCAGCAGGCACCAGCAGGTACCAGCAGGCACCAGCAGGTACCAGCAGGTATCAGCAGGTACCAGCAGGTATCAGCAGGTACCAGCAGGTATCAGCAGGCACCAGCAGGCACCAGCAGGCAGCAGCTGATTTAGGGATGCTTGTCGGTTCCCAGTCTGAGCGGATGGTTTCCTCCCGTTAAGGTTCATCATCGTCTTCGCTCACCATTTCCAGCTCCTTGTCTTTCCGCTCGGCGTTTTCCGTCACAAACTCCTTCTGCTGTTCCTCCAGCTCCCGCAGCTCCCCCTGCAGGCGCTCCAGGTGCAGTGCGCGGCGGTTCCTCAGCAGGCGGCGGGGAAATGGGTTCATGTCATTGAAGGCAATGGAGGTCAGCTTCCTGTGGAGCAGGAAACGGGGCGTCAGTTCATGAGCTCCCTGCTGGAACCCAGAATGAGCCGGGTCAGGATGTACCTGCTGTCAGAGATGGTCTTGGTGAAGAAGCGCAGGTACTGGTAGATCTCCACACCATCTTGGATCTTCAGCAGGTCTTCTTCTTTGTATTTGAAGAGAGCCAGAGCATACCTGAAGATCACCTGCAGCCAGGGTTGGACAGTACATGCTTACATGTAGCACTGTTACATCATTTGATTACAAAGTAACTATAACTCGTTAGAGGTAACGAGGACATTATGGAATTATTAGTTTTCATGGTTTGCGTTCATTATCTGTGGAAAAGTGAAGCAGGATGTTCCTTTACGTTTATTTTCTAGATTGTTTTTCTTTAGCTTATAAGCTGCTGCTTACTGGGCAGATATCAGATTTCCAACTACAAGTGAATGCATCATGAATGCTGCCCAGATAAGGAGCGCGTTGGGTTCCCCTCTAATGTGCGTTTGTGAGCGGCATCGGTTCAGGTCCAGCTGGCTGCAGGTGAGTACAGCCATCACTGCAGGTGATTCCTGAGAGTCGTGCAGCACTCACACAGCACACTGATGCATGATGGGAAGACATGTAATGCCCAACAGCACTAAAATAAACAGCCGTTAACCACAAAACTAAAATATAATGCTTCTTCAACTAACTGGAGAAAAGATTTGTTTTAGAAAGAATGAGAAGACCCTCACACATCAAGCATTCCTTCCTGGGGAATTTCATTAGAACCAGAACCAAGAACGGTCTGGTTCCAGGTAGGAGGGAACGTCATTGTGTTCTGCAGACAATGTAGAAGCAGATGGAGGAAAGGATGGAGGGTTCAAATGAGACGTTTGAGCAGCAGATCCAGATAAACGTTAACCTGGAATCATTTCCAGAAGAATATCTCCTTCATCAACAAATACTTTCAATATCTGCAGATTTATTCTCAGTGTTTTCCCCTGAGGATGTGTAGGAGCAGTGGTGGCCTGGTGCTTAGTGCAGGGCGCTCAAAGTTCCCTGGTCTGAATCCCACAAACTGCCACTCTGGGTCAGCAGTGATTGTAAGATCACCTGTTTTGCTCACCTGAGGAGTTGTCAGTGAGTGGGTGATGGGGGATGTCTACTTTTTGCTGACCGCTTTAAGCATTGGATGCCTTTTGTACTTTTGCCTTTGATCACGGCTTGAACCTGTGGATTCATTTTTTTGCTTCATTGCAACTGGTGTTTTGAAGATCAACAACAATAAAAGGATCTTAACCGCAGCTTGGACTGAAGTTTTGAGTAGCGAGCGCGTCAACAAGAATTCCCCTATTCAGCCGCTCGGCGACGCAGAGTTTGTTTGACTGTCGCCAATAATTGTGTTCTGCAGACAATGTAGAAGCAGATGGAGGAAAGGATGGAGGGTTCAAATGAGAAGTTTGAGCAGCAGATCCAGATAAACGTTAACCTGGAATCATTTCCAGAAGAATATCTCCTTCATCAACAAATACTTTCAATATCTGCAGATTTATTCTCAGTGTTTTCCCCTGAGGGTGTGTAGGAGCAGTGGTGGCCTGGTGCTTAGGGCAGGGCGCTCAAAGTTCCCTGGTCTGAATCCCACAAACTGCCACTCTGGGTCCCTGAGCAAGACCCCCAGCCCCCGAAAGCCCTGAGGGGCGTGTCCCAGAGGCGCCCTGGGGGGCGGGTCCCAGAGGGGCCCTGGGGGGCGGGTCCCAGAGGCGCCCTGGGGGGCGGGTCCCAGAGGGGTGGCTTGAAGGCAGAGGACACGTTTGGGACTGAGGCGCTTTTTGGAGGAACCCAGCCAACGCTGCCTGCAGCAGAACAAACGGGCCGGTTCTGTGTTCAGGTTTTGCGTGTGCGGTGGTGCCTTCGTGGTACCTTGGTGCCCTCGTACAGGAAGGCGTCCCACACCGGCAGCAGCATGTCACTGGGCAGACTCTCCACAAAGACCACCAGGAACCAGTTGAAGGTGATCAGCGAGACGTCGATGCTGTGAGCCTCAAAGTGAGCCGCCAGGCGGGGAAGCTTCTCTGCCATGAAGTCCTTTAGCACCCGCTGATCAGCCTGAGCACAAACGCATCGTCAGCAGTGACCCTGATCCATGGATGATGAGGATCCAGGTGTGCTTACTCACCTGAGAGGCCACCAGGTCCTTGGTGTAGTAGTCCTGAGGCATGATGACCTCCACCACAGCCACCAGACACCAGAAGGCGTCCTCTTCGTTCTGCAGGACAAGCAGAGCGATGGCCGCTAACCTGCAGGACACACAGGACACACCCGGGTCACATGACCAGGTCACCTGGCCCAATGAACTAACCAGGTGAGTGACAGGTGAATACCTGTTTAGTCCCTGGCAGTACCCGACCGCCGGGTTCTGCCAGGAGAAGGCCAACAGGATGCGGCGCAGCTGCTGGAGGGCGGGGCTGGACGGTGAGGAGAAGTTCTGATTGGTTGTCAGGGTTCTGTGGAGGTCCAGTTGGATCTGCCTGGAAGCTGGGTGGGGCGAAGTCCGGCTCTTCTCGCACAGCTGCAAACACAGAATAAGGATTATTCTGAGACTGGCAGGTCACCTGTGGACAGGTAAGGGCCGTCCTTCCGGCCTACCTGCTGATACCGCTGAGGATGGTGCTCCCACAGGGTTCTGGTTCTGGTCCGGACCAGCCAGCGCCACACTCTTTGCCGGTATTCCCGAGGCACGCCGCCGCGCAGCAAAGCTTTGAGCTCAGGAGAGGGACACAGGTCGTCCTCGGAGCGGCCGGCCAGGTACTGCGCCCAGCGGCCCAGCAGGGGGCGCTCCGCTCTATCCTGCAGGCACACAGAACCAGAACCAGCCAGATGGATCGCTTTTAGCAGCCAGAATCACAGCAGCATGAGTTTGAAGAAGAAACCCATATATATATATATATATATATATATATATATATATATATATATATATATATATATATATATATATATATATATATATATATATATATATATATATATATACACATACATACATATTTTTTTCTTTTTTTCAGCACAAAACAATCTTTTACATTAATCTTATACAACTTGCATTTGTTTTGTTTATTCCATATTAGATATTATATTATTGTATTAGTATTTCTATATTTACTTATATTGACCATATGTCTGTGTGAAGCACCTTTACATGTATGAGTAAATTCCTCCTACACATAAAACACCACCTGACAGTAAAGCTCAGGTGTGAAAGCTAAACCCTGAGCTGTGTCTACAGGCAGTCAGGCAGCAGCCTGGCAGGTAAAACTCAGGGAATATCTTCGTCTGATGGTCCAGACCTGGTGCAGAAGGTTGTGGGATCGGATCTCCAGCGCCTGGATCTTGGCCAGCAGCTTCATGTCCTCCACCTCGTAGTCAGACATGATCTTAAAGCCGTACTCGTCGTACTCCCTGCAGACAAGCGGGGGGGTTAATTCCTCGCGTTGCAGCGCAGAGTAATGAACGGACCAGGGCGTTCCAGCTCAGGTGGTCCTACCTGTCTGAGCTGAGCTTCATGATGCTCTTCAGCTCTCCTCTCAGAGCCTCCTCAATCATCTTCTGCACGGCCTCCTGCTGCTCCGGAGCCAGAGATTTGGCCTCCTGCAGCTTCCGCAGGACGCCCAGGTACCGGCTCTCCATCTGGCAGTTAGTGGCCTCCAGGTACGCACACTGCAGCCAATCAGAGAGCAGAAACTGGAGATCACTGAGCTGCTGTGGCTGGATCCAGTGACAGAACCGGGCCCAGCCAGAACCCATCCAGAACCCACCTTCACCATCAGGCTCCTCTCCTGCTCCGAGCTCTTCCTCCACAGCTTGGTCAGCTGGTAGATCTCTGAGTTCAGGAACTTGTTCTGGGTTTTATACGCCTCCATGTCGTCCTGCGCAGACACAGTCAGAGCTCGGGTCAATCTTCAGAACCAATCATCAGAACAGAGGCAGAACCACAGGCAGAACCACAGGCAGAACCAGAGCGACCAGAACATCTCCACCTGACCTGTGTCAAAACTCATTTATGACATTTAGTATAATTTATACTTGCTGAGGGGAAAGAAGACCCAGGAAGAACCCGACGGCTCAGGAGTTCTGATCCGACCCGGTTCCTGTCTCAGTGAGAACCAGAGTTCCTCACATGACCTACAGGCACTGATGCTCATTTCCACCTGATTCAGGTTGTTTCCATCATTATACGTTATTTTCTGATGAGACTAAATGTGGTTCTGTTTCTCTGGAGGAGTTTTAACCACAGAACCTTGGGTTCTTTGGCCCAGATTAAATTGGATAAAGTTCTGTTTCAGTGGTTTTGGGTCGCTTTTAGGACTTTATTGTCGATTGAAGACGTTTTCGTTGCTGCTGCTCATTTTCCTGCAGCGTTTTATAACATTTTAAGGTTTTCGCTGCAGGTTTGTTATGCAGCAATGGTTCATACATGAGGCTCCTGGTCACCACAGAAGAAGAACACCTGAGCAGGTGCCCCCCCTGTCCCACTTCACCTTGAGGTTCTCGATCTGCTGCTGAAGCTGCTGCTGGTTCTGAGGGTTCTGGACGCTTCCAGGGGAGTCGGACTGCCGTGGGTCGGCCAGGCAGGAGGTCATGTGATCAGAGAGCTTGATGATCACCTGACAGGAAACAGGAAGTGAACAGATTGTGGTACGTTTGGTTCCCTGCGGTGAAGCGTCCTCCTCACCTGCTGCTTGGCCGCGTTCTTCTCCGTCAGCAGCCGGATGTCGTCCTGCTGCTCAGCCAGCCGGGCGTCTCTGTCGGCCAGGCTCCGCCTCAGAGACTCCGCCTCCACCCTGGACTCCTCCAGCCGGCCCCGCAGGTCCGCCGCCTGCCGCTCGCGGTGCCGCAGCAGCTCCAGGCGCTGCTGCTCGTCCGCCACCGCCACAAACTCTGCGCAGGTCCTCTTCTCCAGCTGCGCCGCCTCCAGGGCTTTGTGGAGGATCCAGACCAGCTCCTGCAGGACGACACGCCGTTTAAGCTCCTCTGTGGGCGGAGTCATCCAGAACCAGCCTGGCAGCAGGTACGGCTCACCTTCTGAGCTCTGACCTCCTCCACCAACATCTGCTTCTCCTGCTGCAGCCGCGCCGCTCGCTCCGAGGACGAAGACGTGTCCCTGCGAGACGCCGGCATGGTGGACGCGCCGCCGGTCCTCCTGCTGCGGCCGTCTGCCGCCGCCGCAGACCCGCCGCTCTCTGCGCCGCGCGCCTGGGCCGCCGGGTCGCCCGCGGGCTCAGGGGGGGGCGGGGCCTCAGCGGGACGTTCTCTGGAGTCTGACGTGTGACAGGAAGTGATGTCATTAGGTGGAACACACAAGATGCTCTAGATTCAGCCTGATGTCAGGAATCTGGAAGGAAATCTGTTGATCCTGAAAAGTCTGGATGCAGATCTGGGTTCTGATCACAGAAGGTTCTGTTCCCTTCCCCGGGTTCCCTGGACCCCACACCTGTAGTACTGTGGGGTACTGTGGGGTACTGTGTAGTAGTGAGTAGTACTGTGGAGTACTGTGGGGTACTGTGGAGTACTGTGGGGTACTGTGGAGTACTGTGGAGTAGTGAGTAGTACTGTGGGGTATTCTGTAGTACTGTGTGGTACTGTGTAGTAGTGAGTAGTACTGTGGGGTATTCTGTAGTACTGTGTGGTACTGTGTAGTAGTGAGTAGTACTGTGGAGTACTGTGGAGTACTGTGTAGTAGTACTGTGTGTAGTACCCTACAGCATGCTGTAGTACTGTGTGTAGTACCCTACAGCATACTGTAGTACTGTGTGTAGTACCCTACAGCATGCTGTAGTACTGTGTAGTAGTGAGTAGTACTGTGGGGTACTGTGTAGTAGTGAGTAGTACTGTGGGGTACTGTGGAGTACTGTGTGTAGTACCCTACAGCACGCTGTAGTACTGTGTGTAGTACCCTACAGCATGCTGTAGTACTGCGTTGTACCTGTGGTGGCGCTGTAGTACTGTGTGAAGTACCCTACAGCATGCTATAGTACTGTGTGTAGTACCCTACAGCATGCTGTAGTACTGTGTGTAGTACCCTACAGCATGCTGTAGTACTGTGTGTAGTACCCTACAGCATACTGTAGTACTGTGTGTAGTACCCTACAGCACGCTGTAGTACTGCGTTGTACCTGTGGTGGCGCTGTAGTACTGTGTGAAGTACCCTACAGCATGCTGTAGTACTGTGTGTAGTACCCTACAGCATGCTGTAGTACTGCGTTGTACCTGTGGTGGCGCTGTAGTACTGTGTGTAGCACCCTACAGTAAGTAAGTAAGTAAAGTAAGTAAAATTTATTTATATAGCACTTTTCTCAGATAAAAATCACAAAGTGCTTCACAGTAAAATACAAATACAAAAAACAGTATACAGCAATACTAAACAGCATTTTAAAACAAAATGGAAAGAAAAAAAAAAAAAAAAAACATACAAACGAAACCATAAAACCCACACGTCTAATTAAAAGCCTGCTTGAATAGCAGCGTCTTTAGTTGCTTTTTAAAAGAAGCAACAGAGTTCATGCAGCGTAAAGAGAGAGGCAAAACATTCCACAGCCTCGGAGCCACTGCCTGGAATGAGCGATCCCCTCTAGTTTTAAAATAAGTGCGTGGGACCACTAACAATAATTGGCCCAGTGACCTCAGACTATGGGTCGGAGTATGGAGCTGTATCAGCTCAGAAATGTAGGGAGGAGCTAGACCATGCAGGGCTTTAAAAGTAAGGACAATAATTTTGAACTGGATTCTATACTGGACCGGTAGCCAGTGCAAAGCTGCTAATACTGGGGTAATGTGATCTCTTTTGTTTATGTGAGTTAAAAGCCTTGCAGCAGAGTTCTGGACAACCTGAAGACGGTTTAGCTCCTTCTTGCTCAAGCATGTAAAAAGACTGTTGCAATAGTCCAACCGTGAGGAGATAAAAGCATGAATAATCATTTCCAACTCACCCTTTGAAACCAATGGTCTTAATTTGGAGATATTTCTTAGTTGGAAATAACAGTTTCTAACTAGTTGTTTGGAATGGTTCTCCAAGGACATTGCTGTATCGAACACAACACCTAAGCTCCTGAGGCTCGGCTGAACAGACGAGCCTAAGTCGGCAATATATTGCTTTATCTGAGGGATTTTACATTCAGGTGCGATAATTAGTGTTTCTGTTTTCTCTGAATTTAGAAGCAAGAAGTTGTCACTTAACCACAGTTTAATACTAGCCAGACAGTTAGTTAAGGAAGACAATTTATGAAATTCAGTGTCCTTAAATGAGCAATAAAGTTGAATATCATCAGCATACAGATGGTAGGATATGTCATTGAATTTACTGATTATCTGACCTAGTGGAAGTATGTATAAAAGGAACAAGATGGGTCCCAAAACAGAACCCTGAGGTACCCCACACGACAACTGCGTTGTTTCCGACATGATTTGGTTTACGTAAACACTAAAACTTCTACCAGAAAGGTAAGATGAAAACCATTTTAAAACTGAACCTGACATCCCAACCGAATCATGGAGTCTATTTATCATTATTGTATGGTCAACAGTGTCAAAAGCTGATGAAAGGTCCAGGAGAACCAGAACTGTATATTTCTTAGAGTCAGCTGAAATCAGAATGTCACTCGAGACTTTCAGCAATGCAGTTTCTGTGGAATGTTTTTTACGGAAACCGGACTGATAGTTGTCAAACAGCCCATGGTTCTCTAGGAAAGTAGTGAGTTGTTCAGCTACAACCTTTTCTAAAATTTTTGAAATAAATGGAAGTTTGGATATTGGCCTGAAGCTCTTAGGTTGTAATGGGTCCAAACTGGGCTTTTTCAGTACAGGTTTAACAACAGCATGTTTAAAAAAGGTAGGAACGACACCAGTTAAAAGTGAGGTATTTAGCATATCCACAATACAGGGGCCAATAGAATAAATAGCACAGTTGGGAGGACATCCATAGGACAGGATGAAGGTTTTAGTTTATGTAGAAGAGAGGTAATGTCCTGTAAAGTCACCGGTTTAAAGTGTGACCAAGAATGAACTGACGACAAATCACATGCAGAGTTCTGAGTAAGTGAAGGAGAGATGTTTGCCCTAACATCTCTGGTCTTACTTACAAAGAAGTGAAGGAATTCATTACAGTCTGATTTTGAGGACACTAATGGTTCGGGGGCAGGAGGAGAGACTATTGCATTTATAGTCTCAAACAAGATTTTAAGGTTTTGCTTCTTAGAGGATATAAGCTGAGAAAAGAAATGAGTTCTCGCATTTATTAGCATCTCATTTAGGGTAGCTATTTGTTCCCTCAGTTGCAGCCTATGAACCTCAAGTTTAGAGGACTTCCACAAACGTTCAACTTTTCTACAGTTTCTCCTAAAACACTGTACAGTTTCATCAACCCAAGGACATGGTTTTTTACGGGAAACAATGTTTGATTTCACTGGTGCCACTTTATCTAAAATGGTTAGGCAGTGGTTATTAAAAGACTGAATAAGAGCATCTGCATCACTGCATCCCATCAGGGAGCATGCATCAAACAAAGCAGAGAACTTCTCCCCAGCATCATGAGTAATGATGCGCCTCTGTGCCCTAATTCCCAGGGGCGGAGGATCAAGAAGAAAGTTAATGTCAAATAACACACAACAGTGATCGCTCACATGAACATCTTCAACACGAGTATTCACTACATCAAGACCAAGTGAAAAAACAAGATCTAAAGTGTGACCCTTTATGTGTGTGGGTCCAGAAACATGCTGAATAAAATTAAAAGAGTCTGTGATAGACAGGAGATCCGCAGCTGTGTTACTTGTTGTGTCATCAATATGCAAGTTAAAGTCCCCAATAATTAAGACCTTCTCCAGTTTGATGATGGATGATAAAAAGTCTGTAAAGTCAGTGAGGAAGACGCCAGCCGGGCCAGGAGGACGATAAATTAAGACACAGTAAAATGTATAAAAAGCACCAATTTTAAGTAACTGGGACTCAAAAGAGGGAAAACTTTCAGAGTTTATAGCTCTGCATATGAACATGTTTCGATGCACAGCAGCAAGCCCTCCACCGCGGCGCGCTAAGCGGGGCGTCCCAGTAACAGAGCAGCCGATGGGACAGAGCTCATTCAAATGGACAAACTCATTTTCCCTTTGCCACGTTTCGGTTAAGAACATAAAATCCAAGTTTTCGCTGGTAAAAAGCTCGTTAAGAATAAATGATTTGTTAGAAACGGAATGAGCATTGAGTAAGGCAAACCGGAGCGATGACGGGAGGCCAGCATCCACAACAGCTGACGGAACTGACCGTAAACAGGTAGCTCGGTCACGTGATCTCCACCTTGGTCGTGCAGTCAATCGCTGGCTACACAGCACAGCAAACATTGGCGGTGGAAAGTCCGCGCTTCCACCTGAATGCCGCCAGGACAGACGACGCGCTCCTCCAAGAGACAGTGACGCCCCGGTACACCGCAGCTGGGGAGCGTCCCCTCCCGCATCCTGTAAGGAAACCAGCCGCAACCACCGGCTTTGCCGTCCACACTGAGGCCAGAGCGCATCCCTCCAAGAGGATCGTCGTATCTTGACCTGGACGCCAGCTCTACAGCCCCTTTTCTTCAGTCTCTTTTTCCGGTATCCAGTACATCTGGACGTAAACAGAAGCCGGTACTCGGGTGAGGAGGGAGGACACACGAGCGGGGGTGGAAAAGTTTGTTTGTAGCTTTCCCAGCTATCAAAGAGTCCTTCCATAGACTCTCTGATATCCAACAACAGGCGCCGGTCGTATGTCCGAGCAGCAGAGACATAATTGTTAGACGTTAGGGCTGATATGGTAAAAAAATATACTAATAAAAACACTAAAAAGTGAGACAGGTCTAACGCAGCAACGGCCAAGCCAAACACAGGCGCCATCTCAGCATCTTGTAGTACTGTGTATAGTACCCTACAGCACGCTGTAGTACTGCGTTGTACCTGTGGTGGCGCTGTAGTACTGTGTGTAGTACCCTACAGCATGCTGTAGTACTGTGTGAAGTACCCTACAGCATGCAGTAGTACTGTGTGTAGTACCCTACAGCACGCTGTAGTACTGTGTGAAGTACCCTACAGCATGCAGTAGTACTGTGTGTAGTACCCTACAGCACGCTGTAGTACTGTGTGCAGTACCCTACAGCATGCTGTTGTACTGTGTGTAGTACCCTACAGCACGCTGTAGTACTGTGTGAAGTACCCTACAGCATGCAGTAGTACTGTGTGTAGTACCCTACAGCACGCTGTAGTACTGTGTGCAGTACCCTACAGCATGCTGTTGTACTGAGTGTAGTACTGCGTTGTACCTGTGGTGGCGCTGTAGTACTGTGTGTAGCACCCTACAGCATCTTGTAGTACTGTGTATAGTACCCTACAGCACGCTGTAGTACTGCGTTGTACCTGTGGTGGCGCTGTAGTACTGTGTGTAGTACCCTACAGCACGCTGTAGTACTGTGTGAAGTACCCTACAGCATGCAGTAGTACTGTATGTAGTACCCTACAGCACGCTGTAGTACTGTGTGAAGTACCCTACAGCATGCAGTAGTACTGTGTGTAGTACCCTACAGCACGCTGTAGTACTGTGTGTAGTACCCTACAGCACGCTGTAGTACTGTGTGTAGTACCCTACAGCACGCTGTAGTACTGTGTGTAGTACCCTACAGCATGCTGTAGTACTGTGTGTAGTACCCTACAGCATGCTGTAGTACTGCGTTGTACCTGTGGTGGCGCTGTAGTACTGTGTGTAGTACCCTACAGCATGCTGTTGTACTGTGTGTAGTACTGCGTTGTACCTGTGGTGGCGCTGTTCTCTGTCGGCTCAGAGGAACCGATCCATGGCAGAACGTCTGAGTAGAACAGGGTCTGACTGGAGTCCTGAGAGGTTCTCTTCCTCAGACTATGGACCGAGTTCCTGTTGAGGAACCGGACCGGATCAGCAGAGCGGCGGCAGAACAACTGAGCAAACTGGGTCAGGGTTCTGGGGACACTCACTGGATCTGGATGAGCGGGTGTTTGATGGACATGCTGGCGAGTGGCGTGCGCTGAGTCGGAGCGATGGCCGCCTCCTGCCCCACCAGACCCACGGGACTCTTTAGGACCGGCAGGAAGTGATCTGGTCAGACAGGAAGCAGAATCATTACAGCAGGAACCAGCTTGGTGAGGAAACATCTGAAGAAGAAGCCGATTCTCCACCAGCTACACCAGGCTGAAGACGCTCAGAGTCAGAGACACCATCTAAAATTCTTGAGAAAGTAGTTGCTAATCAACTATGTGAACATTTACAAAGTAATGACCTACTTTAGGAGTTTCAGTCAGGCTTCAGAGCTCATCATAGCACTGAAGCAGCTCTGGTGAAGGTCACTAATGATATTCTCATGGCCTCAGATAATGGACTTGTGTCTATACTTGTCCTGTTAGATCTCAGTGCTGCATTTGATACAGTTGATCACAATATTCTCCTACAAAGACTTGAACATACTGTAGGGATTAAGGGGAAAGCATTAGGCTGGTTTAAATCTTATCTGTCAGACAGATTCCAGTTTGTTCATGTTAATAATAAATCTTCCTCAAACTCTAGGGTCACTTGTGGAGTACCACAGGGTTCAGTCCTTGGACCAATTCTATTTACTATATATATGCTTCCCATTGGCAAAATTATCAGACAGCATGGGATTAATTTCCACTGTTATGCTGATGACACTCAGCTATATTTATCCATAAATCCTGATGAATCCAATCAGTTACTTCGACTGCAGTCATGTCTTGATGACATCAAAAGCTGGATGACTTAAATTTCCTGCATTTAAATTCTGACAAGACAGAAGTTGTAATCTTTGGACCATAGTTCTCAAAAAATAAACTTCTTAATCAATCACTTAATCTGGATGGCATTAACTTGGCCTCTGGTAATAAAGTAAAAAATCTTGGTGTTGTTTTCGACCAAGACATGTCATTTAAATCCCATATTAAACAGGTTTCCAGAGTTTCCTTTTTTCACCTCCGGAATATCGCCAAAATTAGAAACATTCTGTCCAGGAGTGATGCTGAAAAACTGGTCCATGCATTTGTTACTTCAAGGCTGGACTATTGTAATTCTTTACTATCAGGAAGTCCACAAAATGCAGTTCAAAGCCTTCAGCTGATCCAAAATGCTGCAGCAAGAGTTCTGATGAAAATCAACAAGAGGGATCATATTTCTCCAATTTTAGCTTCCCTTCATTGGCTTCCTGTTAAATCAAGAATAGAATTTAAAATTCTCCTTCTAACGTATAAAGCCCTTAATAATCAAGCTCCATCATATATCAGAGCTCTGATTACCCCGTAAGTTCCTAACAGAGCACTTCGCTCTCAGACTGCAGGTCTGCTGGTGGTTCCTAGAGTCTCTAAAAGTAGAATGGGAGGCAGATCCTTTAGCTATCAGGCTCCTCTCCTGTGGAACCAACTCCCAGTTTTGGTCCGTGAGGCAGACACCCCGTCTACTTTTAAGACTAATCTTAAAACTTTCATTTGTGACAAAGCTTATAGTTAGAGTGGCTCATGTTACCCTGAGCTACCTCTATAGTTATGCTGCTATAGGCTTAGGCTACTGGAGGACATCAGGGTCTAATTTTCTCACTCTATTGATTTCTACTGTTCTCCAGTTTTGCATTATATTACATTGAAATGACTGTCGTCATTTCTGCTTTAACTTTCTGTTCTCTTCATAGTAGGTACACCTGGTCTGGCGTTCTGTTAACTGTGACATCATCCAGAGAAGACGGCTCACCCGCTACTACCATCTAATGTAGAACAGATTACTAGATCAATGTGTGCTTCTGTGCTTTTTTGTCTCTCTTGTTGTGTCTCTGTTCTGTCTTCTGTAACCCCAGTCGGTCGAGGCAGATGACCGTTCATACTGAGCCCGGTTCTGCCGGAGGTTTTCCTTCCCGTTAATGGGTGGTTTTTCTTCCCACTGTCGCTTCATGCTTGCTCAGTATGAGGGATTGCAGCAAAGCCATGTACAATGCAGATGACTCTTCCTGTGGCTCTACGCTTCCCCAGGAGTGAATGCTGCTTGTCGGGACTTTGATGCAATCAACTGGTTTCCTTATATAGGAAATTTTTGACCAATCTGTATAATCTGACCCAATCTGTATAATATGATTGAACTTGATTTTGTAAAGTGCCTTGAGATGACATGTTTCATGATTTGGCGCTATATAAATAAAACTGAATTTAATTGAACCTGCATTGCCTGCTGGCGGTGGTCAGAGGGCCCAGTGGCACCGGTGCATGGCAGCCTCGCCTCTGTCAGTCTGCCCCAGGGCAGCTGTGGTTACTAACATAGCTCACCACCGCCAGGGTGTGAATGGGTGAATGACTGAACTGTCGTGTAAAGCGCTTTGGAGGTCGTCAAGACTAGTTAAAGCGCTATACAAGTACAAGCCATTTACCATTTGAATTGAATTGAAAACGGATGTTAAACTTCCAGAAGATTTCACCAAGGGGAAAAAGGTCAATAATGAAAAGGGGGCTGCCAGTTGTGGCAGAGGTTGGATGAGAACTAAAGGACTCTAGTTAAATGGATTGAGTGCAGCCAGTGAGGTAATAATGAAACCAGACCGGGGGGGGGGGGGGGGGGGGGGGGGGGGGGGGGTCAGTGATGCCAGGTGGAAATAATCTGTGGAGAAGGATGGCAGGAGGAACTGTATCAAAGGCTACAATCAGATGCAGAAGAATATTAATATAGAGAGAGTAGACCTGGGTCAGCTGCCATCAGGAGGCCGTTTTCTGAGGCTGGTTCCAGTTCCAGGCTGGAAATGTTCAGAAAGGTTATTATGGGTAAAATGGAAGTAAAGTTAAAAGGTTTTTCCAGTATTTAGGATACAATAACCAGATTAGAAACAAGGCGGATCTTATTGAAGGTGTTTGGATCTAAGGCAGGGTTGTTTAGCGACGGAGTGATAAGAGCGGTTTTAAAGAGAGCGTGACCAACCCCAGAGACGAGTGACTGATGGCAGAGAGGAGCGGAGCCTGAAGGCTGTAGGGACTGGATCAAGGATTCACACCTACAGATAATTTCAGATATCAGAGATGCTTGGAAGTAGAAAAATGGCTGAGCGAGAGGCAGCAGATGATGTATTAGGAGGCAGACACTGGGGGATCCTTTCTATTCTCTCATTAAAAGACATTATAGAATCACAGCAGCCTGAGGAGAACGGGGGGGGGGGGGGGGGGGGGGGGTTGCTGGCGGCGGTCAGAGGGCCCGGTGGCCTCGATGTATGCCAGCCTCGCCTCTGTCAGCGGTGGCTGCTAGCAGAGCTCACCACCGTCAGGGTGTGAAGCGCTTTGGGCTCGCTGCACTAGTCAGTCGGGTCAGAATAACAGCTGGAGTTTGTCTCAGACTGCAGCAAACATCTGGATCTTCATCACTGAGCTTCCCTCTCAGCCTGACGGGCCGCAGCGAGGCTCTGCAGCCTGCAGGGGGCGCTGAGAGGCTGCATGAACATGTCAGGACAGGAGGGGAATACCTGACACCCGCAGATCTCCTGAGCTGCTCCTGTTCACCAGCCAGGGAACCGGACCAGAACCGGACCAGAACCAGAACCAGAACCAGAACCGGACCAGAACCGGACCAGAACCGGACCAGAACCGAACCAGAACCGGACCAGAACCGGACCAGAACCGAACCAGAACCGTCACCAACCATCCTGTCAGCAACCCGACCCGGTTCTCTGATCCGTTAGCAGCAGGTGAATTTTCTCTGGCTTCCTCCTGTGTTTCCTGACATTCAGCCGCCTGCAGCAGGTGTGATGTCACTTCCTGTCCTCAGCATGATGCAATCAAAGTTCTGAGGCGGGCCGGGCGGGACGGGCGGGGGCAGCTCAGCCAGAACTGTTTGGACCTGAGGCTTCCTGAACAGGAACTGATCCTGAGATAGCAAACAGACCCTGGATCAGATAAACCCAGACTTCCTGGAGACCCGCCTCCTCCTTACAGCCGCCAGGGACAGACAGCCCCTCTGGTGGGGGGGGGGGGGGGGGGGGGGGGGGGGTTACAGCTGATGGTAGAGATGTTTCTCTGAACATCGGGTCAGTGGTTCTGACTCACTGCGGACCGGACTCTATGGATCAGATCCGTTCCAGAGAAGTGAGTCAGATGGAGCCGCTCCCTGTCTGCAGGAAGGATTTCCCAACTCAGGCGGGGGGGGGGGGGGGGGGGGGGGGGGGGGGGTGATCCAGACATGTTTTCAGCCGCTAGTTAAACCAGCCTGAGCATGACAGTCGGTCCACTTGAACAATGGTAAATACCCGCCAAAGCAGAACCAGAACCAGGGATCAGAACCAGCAAAACAGCTATTAAACCCGGTAAACAAGATTCAGCCATAAACAGAATCAGAACCAGGCAATCCATCACCATAACAGAACTCAGAACCCCAGAACTTTTACACATTTTGGCAGCTGGGTGTGATTCTGACTGCAGATGTTCTGGTTCTGGCCTCAGAGAACAACAAAGAACCCAGCAGACGGGTCAGGGAGGAGGTTCTGGTCCAGTTTCCAGCAGGTCAGGTTCTACAGAACCTCCCAGAGTTCTAATGGACGTCCACCTGGACTGACAGGCTGGACCAGGAGAGCATTGATCAGAGAAGCAGGAGGACCATGGTGGCTCTGGAGGAGCTGCAGAGACCAGCAGCTCAGGTGGAGATTCTGTCCACAGGCAGACTATTAGTTAGAGACTAAATCTGGTGTTTATGAAAGTAAAGCAAGAAGAAAACCAGAAAAAATCCACTTTGCTGTTCATCACATGCAGGAGAATGGATCTGATCAACGTTTTGACCTAAAGTCCAACACTTTGTGCTGGAAAACCAACACCAATTCAATTCAATTCAATTCAATTTTATTTATATAGCGCCAAATCATGAAACATGTCATCTCAAGGCACTTTACAAAGTCAAGTTCAATCATATTATACAGATTGGGTCAGATTATACAGATTGGTCAAAAATGTCCTATATAAGACCAGACGCCCCTGAACACACCACGCCCACTCTGAAGCACGGTGGTGGCAGCATCATGCTGGGGGAAGATGGAGCTCAATCAGGACCATCCTGGAGGAGAACCTGTTGGAGACTGGGGTGGAGGTTCTCCTTCCAGCAGGAAGCAGGTTTAGATCGGAGCAGATTCATGGGTCAGGATGGCCTAGTCAAAGTCCAGACCTCAATCCAACAGAGAATCTGTAGCAAGACGTTCCCCATCGAATCTGACCGAGCCTGATGTTTTACAACAAAGTCTGCAGATGTTCAAAGCTGGAGGAAACAGAACCCAGTAGACCTGCAGCTGGACCTGCAGCCAGAGGAGGTTCTGCAGAGTTCTGACTCAGCGGGCCAGAATAGAACCGCATGCTGCGATTTTCTGCTTTTGTTTCCATAAATGTTGAGAATCCTTCCACGTCCCGGTTCTGCTCCACTCTGTGTTGGTTTGTCACATTAAGTCCCAATAAAATACACAGTTCTGTGGCCGGAACCGGACCGAACAGAGACACGTTCAATGGACGGTAACACATTTCTGACAGAATCAAAACCAGTCCCACCAGAGAAACCTGGGTCTGGACTATTTAACAGAGTCCCTGTGTCCCTGTGGCCCGGTTCTGGTTGCTCACAGTTTGGGTTCTGTCTTGGTACTGACTCACCTGTCATGTTGTTGTTGTTGTTGGCTTGCTGTGAACAGGTGGAGTTCTGTTGGTGGTGCCAGCGCCTCACCTGCAGCTGCTGCAGCCAGTAGAGCATCAGCTCCTGGCTCACCGCCTGTAACAGAGCCGGGTGGGATCGGGTCAGACACAGACGGGTTCTGGTTCAGTCCAGACACAGACGGGTTCTGGTTCAGTCCAGAGACACAGTGTGTGAGAGCTGCAGAGAACAAACATGCTGGGAGGTTTCTATGACTGGGCTCAGTCCAGAGAGAGGTTCTGGAGGTTCTGCCACCTCAGCAGCAGGATAAACTGATCACCAGGCAGTCCCCAGAAATACGGAGGCAGCGCCTCAACGGCTCCACGAGCAGAACGACTGATTAGCGTTCTGAAGGAAGATCCAACAGATCCAGAACCAAAACATCGGGTCGGCGGGTCAGTAGCGGTTCCTCCCAGCGTCTGGTCTGCCACAGACTCATCAGAACAGAGACTAACGTTTAGCGAAGCGACCGATCTGATCCGCTGGAGGCTTCGGCCCTGATACCACTGGATCTAAAGTGATCTTCCACTCAGTGATCCTGTAGCTGCAGGTCCGATTCTGGTTGGTGTTTCTCTGAAACTGAGGCCCACAGACCCAAAGCTGCTATACTTTATACACATAGTCACATTAAGAGCATATAAAGAAATGGTGGATGCATATACTTCAGATTAGACCAGAAACCAGATAAACAGGCTGAGCAGCTGAGCAGCAGTGCTCAGCCTGCAGACGCCTCTGGAGGGCTTTCAACATGTAGATGGCGTAAATGCGTAATGCGTTCCATGGCGTAAATGTTCCTCACAAATATTCAGAAGCTTTGGGTCAGACTTAGCAAAGAAACCATTACTGACTGTAAGGAAACACCACATAGTAATTCCATACAGTGAAAGTTCTATCTAATCTATTTCTATCATTTGGACTCCTGGACTCTAGTGCCTGCAGAAGGAAACAACCGGAACCTTCTGTTCACAGCTGCCCCTCGCTGCTCGCTGGAGCGTGACGGAGCGTGCTACATGGAGCATGGACCATACTGCATAACACAGTAGAACTCTGGGTTTCTACATGCGTTCTGCGTGAAGCGTGTTGGTGGAGCGTTCTGGTGGAACTTGCTGCATGGAGCGTGTTGGTGGAGCATGGAGCAGTAGAACTCTGAGTTTCTACATGCGTTCTGCGTCAGGGTGACCGTGGTGCAGGATGTCAGGAGTTCTGGTTCCAGAACCAGCGGACTGAGCCGGGCCTCCTACCTTAAGGATGAAGGTGCGCTCCGGCGTCTTGATGTGGAAGGTGCCGCTCTCGGCCTTCAGAGGGTAGGTGAAGGTGGCGCCGCTGAGCTCCACCCGGCCGAGCGGCATCACGTCCTGCGGCGTGCGGTAGTAGAACAGCTGGTTCTTCTTCTCCTCGTAGGAGAACCAGCGCAGCTTCCAGGCCCTCAGGGGCCCCGCCTGCTTCTGCAGGTAGCCACACAGTTTAGGCTCACCTGAAGAAGAGCCGGGGGGGCGCGGCGCCACCTGGTGGCAGAAGGCCTCAATGGTGAGGGGCGGAGCCACATCCACAGAGAGGGAGGGGGGAGGCAGGTGGTTCTGAGGGTCCACAGGAACCTGATCCAGATACGGCGCAGGGCCCTGCATGTCCTGACGTTCCCCGGGTCCAGGGACTTGTTCAAGGTTCTGCTGGTTCTGCTGGTTCTGCTGGTTTAGGAGCTGTTGCTTTGGGTCGGGTGGATCCTCAGAGGAAGGAGGAAGATCATCAAGCCCCTCCGTCCAGATCTCCTCTGGTCCTGCAGGCAGATTCCCAGACGGAGGAGAAGTCTGAGGGTTCTGGTGAGAAGCTGGGTTCTGGAGGTCCTGGTGGAGTTCGCCTGGTTCCTGGTGGTCCTGCAGGTCTTTAAAGTCCTCTGCTCCTGCAGTCAGAACCTCAGCGGTACCAGGAGGAGGTTCTTCTTCAGCTTCCTGATCTGTGGGACCTTCTGTAGAACCTCCTGGTTCCTTGTGCACAGAACAAAGAGTACCGGGCTTTGAAGGAGGTTCCTCTGTCAGTTCCTGCTGGGCAGAACAAAGAGGATCTGGGTGTTGTTCTGTAGAACACCCTGGTTTTGGTGGTTCTGCTGTCCCTGTTGGACTCTGGTTCTGTGAGTCTGGATGCAGCGGGTTCTGGTCAGCGGGGGCAGGAAGTGAGTCACACGAGGCAGCGCCGGGATTTCCTGCCGCGCCGCTTCCATCCATCCTGAGACAAAACAAGAAAAACTCAGAGCAGGAAGACAGAACCGGGTCAGACGGAACACCGCTGGCTGAGACAGAACCAAATCTGACTCCTGACCCGGTTCTAACGCTTAGCTGCCACTATGTTTACGGAACCGCAACATTTGATGTGGTTCTGCTGAACAGGAACATGATGTTCTGACTGGTTCCACTCAGCTGCAGACCTTCTCTGTTTGGACCGGAACCAATCACAGACCAACTGAACCAGAGTTGGACTCTTCAGAAGTTCTGCAGCTCAGTAATTCAGACAAAGTTCTGATTCCAGGATGAGGGAGAACCGGTTCTGCAGATTAAAGAACTGTTCGTACGGACCGAGGCTGTTCTGGATCTGCTGGGTCCAGACTGATGCTCTTTCACTTGTTGCTTAAGAACCCGGTTCTGGTTCCGTTTACTGCCTGATTTCCTTTCATCTGTTGTTCACTCTGATGGTTTTATTCCTCAGAATGTTTCATTTATGACAAACTGGAGCAAAAAGGAAAGAAATTATTACATCTAAACATAAATGATACGAAGCCATTACTCAACAGTCACAGAACCAGTGAATGTTGCTCAGAATAAACCAGAACCACTCATCAGAACCTTTTAACGGGTCTCTGGTCAGATCAGGACGGGAAGCGACTACCGTCTGATAAACAGAAATGTTCTTCAGTTTATGAAGACTGAGCTTCTAAGTTTGTCTCTAAAGGATTAACCTCAAGAAATGTTACGTTTTAAATTTAAAGCCGGACCAGAAACGGGCCTAATTAGAATTCTGCTGCATCAGTCGGCCCGGCATCAAACTGTTGTTGTTTTTGGGTTTCAGTCTCGTCTTCCCAGGTTCCAGAACTTATTCCAGAACTTTATTTGCCTGAGCTGCTGGAACACATCTTTGGGCTCGTTTAAAACTGGACGTTTCTCCAGGAAACAGAACATCAGCCTGAAGGAACCTCTGACTGAAGAACGGTTCTAAACTCTGAGGAAGGGGGAGCGAAAACACACCGGAACCAGAAACTGGGCTCATGTTTGGACCGGTTTTCCTTCATCATATGGAGAACCTAAGCTCCCCTTGCTGGACCTTTGGATCTGACAGGGACTGGACTTCTGGAGCAGAGCCGGAACCTGAAAAGATCCAGGTCCAGGTCCACCAGCGCCCTGACTGGCAGCAGGTGATCGGTCAGAATCCAGCAGAACATCTGCAGTCTGACAGGAGAGGAACCAGACCTGAGGGGGCTGTAGCCCCCCACAGAACCATGTGTGCGTTCTGATCGGGTTCCCCCTCACAAACCGAAACAGCTGCTCTTACCTGAGGGGGCGGGGCCTGAGCGCACCTGGCGGCTCTGGCTGCCAGCAGCTGAGGGTCTGTGGAAGGAGCAGCCCCGCTGATTGGTCCCTCTGTTGTTGTTGTTTACCTGTAGTTTGTGTCTCGTGTCCTTCTCCTCGCGGCGCGTGTCTCCTGTCCTGCTGCTGCTTCTCCTCGCGGCTCCGCTCCAACCCCAGCACGCCCAACTTCCGCTCCTCACTTCAAAATAAGAGCAGGAAAAGTCCCGCTGCCAGGTGTGACGTCAGAGCTGGAGTTGGGGCGTGGATCCGTGTAACACATGACACAGCTCCAGTTATTAATTATTATGGTTTGGCTAGTTTTGCTCACCTGTCCCTGGGTGAAAGGTGAGCTCAGGGTCAGAGCACAGGAAGTTCGGACCTCATCCTGCTCAGATAAATCTTAAAGATCTTATTCCGCGCATGAATAAAATCTTTTAAGCTGTTTAAGACGGGCTGATCTGCGCAGTTTGGCTCCATCTGGCGGCTGGAAGAATAATTAAACTTTATTTTAATAAAAGCGTCTCGAAGTTAAAGAAACATTGTTTTATAAAAAGTGAGTCAGTGACTGGCTTCCATCAGCTTTAATGTAGGATATTTCTTTTATTTATTTTTTTTGGGCTCTAGTGGCTCGCTTTTTATTACAGTAGGCTGACAGGAAGGGGATGGAAGAGGGGAGAGACATGCGTGATCTAGGCTTAGATCCGGCTGCAGAAACAAATTACATGGGGGGGGGGGCATTCCATTTTTTCAGGGGGGTACCCGTTTTCAAAAAACATTTTATATGCTTCAGGCTGAACAGTGGCTCTGTGACTACTTCTACAGTGCTGAGAAAGAAATCCCAAAATCTAAAAAAACGAACAAACAGCAATAGTGTATTCAGTGTTTCCGAATTAGGCAGGTTTCCACCCAATTAGGCTTCTTTTGAACATGATGAGCTGGAACAAAAATAGCTTAATGGCAGGTTGTAAAAATTTGGGAAGCTTTTCACAACATTTGTTGGGCTTTTAGAAAGAATTACTTACAAAATAAATCAAAATAGTTGTCAATGTCTGGCAGAAAACTAAAACCATTTTAATAAAATACCATCTCCTTGAACACATTTTACTGGTCAATTTTTTTTAAATGAGTCAAATCTGTTAAATCTGACATCATCAATGAATAATGGTTATAATGAATAATATTGATTGTTATAATCAATCTGGTGATTATTTGGATGTGGAAGTCGTTGGCCCATCGATCCATGCATGCTATGGTTGGTGCTTAACCTCCGCCTGCTCCACCTCACACAGTCTCAGACGTGAAGCCGAGCTGTTTAGTTCTGTTACAGTCCATTATCTGGATTGTCCTGTTGCATTTTTAATGATGTAGAACCAGAGCAGCCTATCAGCTCACTTCCTCAGACCAGACGCTGTGATTTGGTGACTGAACAGCAGGGGGCAGCAGAGCTCCACGGTTCAGGGCTGAATGTTTGGATCCTTAAGTTCTTCAAGCACATCAAGAAGCCTTGTCCACAGGTGGAAAATCAGCGAGGATTGAAGAGAACCCAAATTTAAACATTTCATCCAGAACCCTTAATTATCACAAGAACACCAATGAAACCCTTTCAGAGCAGCTCCAGCCCTCAGTCAGACGTAGGAGACACCTGGGTTACCTGGGTTACCTGAGTTACCTAAGGCAGAACATGAGAAACAGTTTGAGTCCTCTCCAGGCCTCTGTAGCTCACTGGAGCAGAGAAAAACGAATTAAAGTGAGAGAGGGAGCCGCCAACAGGAACCGAGGCGACAGACTGATGAGGCCAAACAAAGAGGATGGATTTCAGAGCCAAAACTAAACCTTCCTAAATCAGTTAGTCCTGATCCCGTCCTGACCCCTAAGCTGCTCATCTGGCCTTTGAAGCGCAAACGTCAGGGGGAGGAAAACCCACGGGCCAAATGTTCCACTCTAAAGTGACAAAATGGCCCGAGGAGACCCCCCCACTCACACACACACACACACACACACACTCACACACACACACATCTGGACCAGGTCTGACTGGACCTCTTCAGTTGAGTTGGACTCAGGTGCAGGAGCTCAGAGTCCAGACTGGGGAAGCTGGTGTTCTGAAGCTAGAGAACGTTTCCAACCACAAATTCAGGAGAACCGGGTTGATGTTCTATCTGACTCGATTATGCTGCATACATGTTTTTAGTCTCAGTTTTTGTATGCTGCATACATGTTTTTAGTCTCAGTTTTTCACAATTATTTGGTCGCACCAAACCGAAGGACTACACCAAAGTTCTAAAGTCTATAGTTTCTATACAGCAAATGAAAATAATTATTGAACACATCGACAGTTTTCTGATATTTCTGTGAACATACATCTGACACCAGACACACGTCCAGAGAACTCAAACAGGTGAAACAGAGAATATGTTTAGAACACAAAGGATGCAGAAAACATTCCTGCTGCTCTGTGAACATTAATACCAGCTGGTCTCATATTAACTGGTGGCCTAGTCAAAGGTTTCTCTGACCAAAGTAGGACAGAGCGATAGGACTGGTCAAAGACTTCTTCCCCAGAAGGCCTTACTGGTGTAAGACAAGCTAACAGCTACGGTTCCAGCTGCAGTTCTAAACCTCTGAATGTTCCAGTGAGCGCCGCTGGAACCAGAACCCACAGGTCCCCCATTAACCTGCCAGGGCCCGGTTCTTCTCCTGACAGACGAGTCAAGTTCTCCATGAGTTTAGGAGAACCCAGAGAGCTCCAGAAAGACCTGGACACAGCAGCTACAGTTTGTCCCTGAAAACGATCAGGGGTCCATTCTGCCCTGCACCCTGCAGGTGAGGGTGTGGCCTGCAGGTGAGGGCGTGGTCTAAAGGTGAGGGTGTGACCTGCAGGTGAGGGCGTGGTCTGCAGGTGAGGGCGTGGTCTAAAGGTGGGGGTGTGGCCTGCAGGTGAGGACGTGGTCTAAAGGTGAGGGTGTGGCCTGCAGGTGAGGACGTGGTCTAAAGGTGAGGGTGTGGCCTGCAGGTGAGGGCGTGGCCTGCAGGTGAGGGTGTGGTCTAAAGGTGAGGGTGTGACCTGCAGGTGAGGGAGTGGCCTGCAGGTGAGGGGGTGGCCTGCAGGTGAGGGTGTGACCTGCAGGTGAGGGTGTGGCCTGCAGGTGAGGGCGTGGCCTGCAGGTGAGGGCGTGGTCTAAAGGTGAGGGTGTGACCTGCAGGTGAGGATGTGGTCTAAAGGTGAGGGTGTGGCCTGAGGTGAGGGCGTGGCCTGCAGGTGAGGGCGTGGTCTAAAGGTGAGGGTGTGGTCTAAAGGTGAGGGTGTGGCCTGCAGGTGAGGGCGTGGCCTGCAGGTGAGGGCGTGGTCTAAAGGTGAGGGCGTGGCCTAAAGGGTCTGTGTCTGTTTTAACGGCACGGACTGGGAAATGTTCAGGGAGGCTGCAGCTGAATAGCAGCGCACCAATATAGAGGACGGTGCTGAATCTATATCTGCAGTTGTACTTTTTTGTACATGTAAAATATATTTTTTTAGTTTAATTCCTGAGAAATGACATAATATGTTTATACAGTTTCTGTTTTCTTTATATTTTACTTTATATATGTAATTCTTTTAGATTGCACATAGTTGTATTTATGTGGTTTCTCTTTTGTCTACTGTTTTTATTTGGAGCCTTCAAAGATTTTTGCTCAAATCTACATTGTGAATGACAATAAACTCTAAGTTAGAATAAAAAGGCTCTTGGTTGAGAACTCAGTTTATGGGCCTCAGATGTCTAAAAAGAACAATAAAGTTGAATATCGTCTGCAAACAGATGGCAGCAGGCATCACTAAACTGTTGTGTAATCCAACCTAAGACAGCAGGTAAAAAAATAAAGCAGGTCCTCAGGACAGAGCCCTGAGGACGTCCACAGGGACGTCCACAGGGACGTTCAGTGGGGTCAGAGTGGTCATGTGGTCATGTGGTCCACTGAGAGTCTGTCAGTCAGACAGGAAGATCATCCCTTTGACACTGGGTTGATCTGACCAGTCGTCCCAAACAGCCCAGGACCGGCTGTGGACTGAAGGCCGAGAAGACGTCCAACAGGATCCGGTTTTTCTGCGTTTTATTAAACAGGTGCAACAAACCTGATATTGTTTTTAGGACCATGAACTCATTGTTTCTATTTCTGAAAACTGAAAAGTCTGAATGTGAAAAAATCTGCTCCAAACTCAACCTTTATGTCCATGAAAAGAAAGAAACCAGAAGATGAAGATCTGAAAACATCTGATAGAGAACAAATCTCTCAAACTATTGAGCAATAGTGGAAAAGCTGCCGTTTTAAAAGCAGCATCAGCAGAATTAGCCGAGAACATTTCTTCTTTTTTCTCTTTTGATGCTGAAGAGTATTTATGTTTTCACGTGAATTTAATGGCTGATAAATCAGAATCAGAAATACTTAAATAAATAACAGAACCAGTGGTTCTGGGCGGCTCCCAGAAGATCCAAGCCGGGACATTTTAGGCTCTCAGCCGTCCAAAGACGCTCCAAACCTGGGACAGATTGACCTCCAGCTAAGCTTTAACTGTGGAGACTCACCTTCCCAGGTAACAGGATGTTGGACCAACAGAGAGGTTTTATTCTTAAAGAGCCTCACTCCGAGCTTTTTTCTCCTCATTGAGAAGCAGCAGGACAAGCTCCAACAAGAGCTTAGAGGATTAAGTTCATTCTCACTGCCAGTTTGAATGAAACTGCACACACACACACACACACACACACACACACACACACACACACACACACACACACACACACACAGTAACACACACACACACACACACACACACACAGTAACACACACACACACACACACACACACACACACACACACACACACACACACAGTAACACACACACACACACAGTAACACACACACACACACACACAGTAACACACACACACACACACACACACACACAGTAACACACACACACACACGCACACACACACACACACAGAGGGACGTGTGGGGAAAGCGAGCCGTTAGCGGGACCCGGTCCAGTGAACCCTGAAACATCCTGAGGCGTCAGACTGAAGCTCCTCCTGCAGCTCGGCCCGGTTCCAGGCTCAGTGGTTCTGATCGGACCGTCCCAGGATCTGTTTTAATTTAGGTTCCGTGTGCTGCAGCTGATGGACAATCATCTACCTGTTGTATCACCTTGATGTGGTCTCAGAATGAGAATGAGATAAAGAGCCAATCAGGGAACAGGAAGAAGGAATTTAATCCAATGAAATTATTGATGAAAGCTTCCAGTTAGGAAGGTTGAACATTTAATTAATTTAATTCAAACTGACGCCGGGGAGCATTCTGGGACTGAGGGTCTTGCTCAGGGACCCAGAGTGGCAGTCTATGGGATTTAAACCCGGGACCTGGAGGCCTTCCTGCTCTGACCACCAGGACACGACTCCTCCAGCTCTGGTTTCTACTTGACTGGTATTGTTCTAGAAGGTGTAAACCTGAAGATGTTCTCCTGCCCTGGAGATCAGCAGAAGGTTCTCTGCAGAACAATAAAGAACAAACAGGTTCTGAATAATGAAGAGCTGAGGATTCGCCTTCCTGTAGTTTATCTCCTCACAGAGAGAACGTCTGGGAGCGAGACCCTCCTCTCCTAGATGCCCTGAAAACAAGAACCTCTTCTGCTCCCAGGAACAGGAGAACGTCTGGTTCTCTTCTCTGGTGAATCATCTGATCAACGTTAAACACTGAAGGAGCTCTGCCTACAGATCCAGAACGTGTCTTCACTGAGTGATGAGGAACATTGTTTTAGAACGTTCTCTTGTTTCCTTCAGATGATGAGGAACATTGTTTTAGAATTTTCTTTTGTTTCCTTCAGGTGATGAGGAACATTGTTTTAGAACGTTCTTTTGTTTTATTCAGGTAATGAGGAACATTGTTTTAGAACGTTCTTTTGTTTCCTTCAGGTGATGAGGAACATTGTTTTAGAACGTTCTTTTGTTTCCTTCAGGTGATGAGGAACATTGTTTTAGAACGTTCTTTTGTTTCCTTTTCTCTTGTTTCCTTTAGGTGATGAGGAACATTGTTTTAGAACGTTCTTTTGTTTCCTTCAGGTGATGAGGAACATTGTTTTAGAACGTTCTTTTGTTTCCTTCAGGTGATGGGGAACATTGTTTTAGAACATTCTCTTGTTTCCTTCAGGTGATGAGGAACATTGTTTTAGAACGTTCTTTTGTTTCCTTTAGGTGATGAGGAACATTGTTTTAGAATTTTCTTTTGTTTCCTTCAGGTGATGGGGAACATTGTTTTAGAACGTTCTTTTGTTTTATTCAGGTAATGAGGAACATTGTTTTAGAACGTTCTTTTGTTTCCTTCAGGTGATGAGGAACATTGTTTTAGAACGTTCTTTTGTTTCCTTCAGGTGATGAGGAACATTGTTTTAGAACGTTCTTTTGTTTCCTTTTCTCTTGTTTCCTTTAGGTGATGAGGAACATTGTTTTAGAACGTTCTTTTGTTTCCTTCAGGTGATGAGGAACATTGTTTTAGAACGTTCTTTTGTTTCCTTCAGGTGATGGGGAACATTGTTTTAGAACATTCTCTTGTTTCCTTCAGGTGATGAGGAACATTGTTTTAGAACGTTCTTTTGTTTCCTTTAGGTGATGAGGAACATTGTTTTAGAATTTTCTTTTGTTTCCTTCAGGTGATGGGGAACATTGTTTTAGAACATTCTCTTGTTTCCTTCAGGTGATGAGGAACATTGTTTTAGAACATTCTCTTGTTTCCTTCAGGTGATGAGGAACATTGTTTTAGAACATTCTCTTGTTTCCTTCAGGTGATGAGGAACATTGTTTTAGAACGTTCTCTTGTTTCCTTCAGGTGATGAGGAACATTGTTTTAGAATTTTCTTTTGTTTTCTTCAGGTGATGAGGAACATTGTTTTAGAACATTCTCTTGTTTCCTTCAGGTGATGAGGAACATTGTTTTAGAACATTCTCTTGTTTCCTTCAGGTGATGAGGAACATTGTTTTAGAATTTTCTTTCGTTTCCTCCTTCAGGTGATGAGGAACATTGTTTTAGAACGTTCTTTTGTTTCCTTCAAGTGATGAGGAACGTAATTTTAGAATCTTCTCTTGTTTCCTTTAGGTGATGAGGAACATTGTTTTAGAACGTTCTTTTGTTTCCTTTAGGTGATGAGGAACATTGTTTTAGAACGTTCTTTTGTTTCCTTTAGGTGATGAGGAACATTGTTTTAGAACGTTCTTGTCTTTCTTTCCTGTCTTCAGTACCCGACGGATCAGATGTTTCTGTGTGAAAGTGTCAGAGGGTCTCGGCTGTTTCATTGGGAACACGATGACACCAGTTGCTTGGTTCCTTGTTGTTCCTTTATGCCAGAGAACGGTTCCATACAGTTTCTGGAACTGTTCTCTGGTTTCCATCCTGAGGACTTTTGGAAAGTTGGAACCAGGAGAGATTCTGTGAGTCAGCAGACCCAGCTCTGCTCATGTTCCCCCTGGCTTTAGTTTCTCTCTGCAGGTCTCTGGTTCCTGGCTCAGCCTGAACACACGGGTTCTGCTGGGCCCAGTAGAACCCGTGTGTTCTGCTGGGCCCAGCAGAACCTGCAGTGATGGCTGAGCCCAGCAGAACCCGCAGTGATGGCTGAGCCCAGCAGAACCCAGTAGAACCCGTGTGTTCTGGCTGGGCCCAGCAGAACCCGCAGTGATGGCTGAGCCCAGCAGAACCCAGTAGAACCCGTGTGTTCTGGCTGGGCCCAGCAGAACCTGCAGTGATGGCTGAGCCCAGCAGAACCTGCAGTGATGGCTGAGCCCAGCAGAACCCGTGTGTTCTGGCTGGGCCCAGCAGAACCCGCAGTGATGGCTGATCTGGATCCCTCCAGCAGCCGGTGGGCCTCCTGATCCCCGCTCTGCTCTGCGGACCACCCTTCAGGACAATGAGGCTGCTCTCCAGCCCATCTCATTAGCAACTCTTCATGTGTGCCGTTTGCCCTGGGAATTATCGCTGAGCTGAGAGCGGATCATCAGCGCCGAGCCTCCTCCAAGAACAAACAGAACCCCCAGAGGCTCCTTTGCTGCTGTGAAAGGATCCCAGAAGGATTCATTAAAGCTGCTGATGATGCGAGCGGCGCTGCAGCCTGAGAGAGGTCACATTCAGCTCCCCGTAATCCCAGAATCACTTTATCCCGCAGCGTCCTCCTGCTGGTCCAACACCTGCTGCCGGTTCCGACGCTCCGAGTTTAAAGGGAGGATTCAGAGCTTGTTCAGAACCATGGTTCAGACACATGGGCTCTGGTTCTGTAAATGAGAAGTTCAACAGGAACACAGCAGCAGAAACGCCTCAGTGGGTGAAGGAGAACCTTCAAAGATTGTCCCGCTGTGAGCAGCTTCAGGACCACAGCAAAGATCGCCTTCACAGCGTCACAAAGCACCGAGCAGCAGAACGAGATGCACATGAAGATCCACAGAATGTGACGAGTCGACGAGGCAGAGACCCTGAAACCAGGCTGAGACGACGCTTTAAAGTTTAGAACATACAGAAGCTCTGCTGCAGGCTGTGGCCTCCGGGGCGTGGCAGCAGACAAGCTGCCTGGTCAGGAATCAGTCCAGGTTGTCCAGGATGCAGAAACCCAATGAGGTGTCTGAGGAGAGCAAGGCATGGAAGAGAAATCCAGGAAATCCAGAACCTAGTCAGGAACTCGGGTCGCAGACAACCGGGCCAGAATCAGAACCAAAAGTTTAGATAAAAAGCCCAATAAAACCAGGACACAACAACCTGGTGAAACAAAACGTTTTCAGTTGGTTCTGGCTGGGATCCTGCTGTATAGCTGTGGGACTGCTGCATGGCTGCTGCAACCATGCAGCAGATCTGCAACCCTGCAGGGTTGCTGCAGGGTTGCAGATCTGCTGCATGGCTGCAGGGTTGCATGGCTGCTGGGGGATGACGGGCTGACAACACATTGTGTCTTTGTGGGGAGGATGTCTACAAAGCCAGTTCAGAGACAAAGGGAGCCTCATTAGTTCAGAGCCAGTTTACAACATTCCAGACTCTGAACACGGGACCTGGAAGTTCTGAACGGATAATAATCTGATGAATGCGGGCGGCTGACGGTCCAATGGGAACGGCGTCCAGCAGGAATAATCCTGCTGATGACCCGGCTTTGTCACGCGAGGTCTCTGAGCGCGCACACTTGGGGAACAAAACAAAACGTGCAGAGACAAAAAGGGAGAAAAGCTCGCATTAAATCCAGCACGCTGCTCGTCTATGCTGCGACCTCTGCTCCTCTCCTCCTCTCCTCCCTCCTCTCCTCCTCCCTCCTCCCTCCTCTCCTCCTCCTCCCTCCTCTCCTCCTCCTCTCCTCCTCTCCTCCTCCTCCCTCCTCTCCTCCCTCCTCTCCTCCTCTCCTCCCTCCTTCCCCTCCTCCTCTCCTCCTCTCCTCCTCCTCTCCTCCCTCCTTCCCCTCCTCTTTCCCAGAAGGACCGTGCTCCTCAGGCTGAAAAGCTTCTTTCATTCTGTTCCGCCACCGAACTCTGCAGCTTTAAATCTGACCTCAACGAGCCGCGAGCTTTAGGACGGAGCCACAGGTGCTCCACGAAGCAAGGTTCTGAGGAGGCGGGCCAGGTGGAGGTCCAGAATCAGTTTAATGGTTCCGTTCATCAGATGAACAGGTGATCCGCTCTCTGCAGAGCATCATCAGGGTCCATCTCCAGACCTCTGGATGTTCTGGACCGGTCCATGGGAATGCCCCTCGGTTTTCTCAAGTCATCTGGTTAGAACTGGAGAAGAACTGGACAGAACCACCAGAAAACATTTGGATCAAGAATATTTATTTGTCACAGTGTTATCAGGGCGAGATTTCTCTTTGGCCTCTCTGGTTCACATCACACATAATGAAACAAAGAGTTACATTTTAATTTACGTTCAGGAGAGTCACAGATGAAGATAATAAGTTGCTTATTGAACATTGATGATTGAGGTTTACAGAAATGTGCATTTAGATATTCAGAGATAATAACCAGAAAACATTTGAGTTGGTTCTGTAAGAAATAAACTAAATTTTTACTGAAAACCAAAGCAGACGTTAAAATGGGTCAGAAGTACTGAAGGTTTATGGAAAGTTCTGATCCATCGATCTCTGTCCGGTCTCACCAGAACCAGCAGGTTTCATTTCTTCCTAAACATCTAAACTCCTAACACTATGTTGCTATCGCCTTTGACCATTTATTAGGATGAAGGAAACACGACTGGTTCTGATCCAAAGAGCGACGTGCATCCAGGACCATTTTCATTCAGGACAAACTGGATCTGATCCATCAGTAAACTCCCAGATTTAATTAGATGCTTCAGACTCCAGGCGGCCAATCAGGCGGCAGCATCCACTGTTGCCACGGTGAAGACGACTCTAACGCACACGCAGGGAGGGCGGCTGTGTGAGACCAGCAGGAAGTAAACTTGGACCTTCAGCCCAGAGTAGAGGTTCTGGTTCTGTCCGGGCCGTCCTCGTGTCTCTGTCCCTCTGCAGATGTCTCCCTCTTAATGTGCGCAGAAAGCAACAATCAGCCCCATCTGTCCCAGTTTTTACTTTCCTCCTCCTCCTCCTCCTCCTCCTCCCGCTGAAGAATCACCTCTGCCCCCCCCCCCCCCCCCCCCCCGTCACTAAATCTCCTTAGTAAGCCTCCACACACTCCTCCACACGCACGGCCCTCCTCCTTACAGAAGCCTGTCAGCGGTGTGGGGATTGAAAGCCAATCAAAAAGCTATAGAAGAGTGCTTTGGTGTGCATGGACACAATCGGGGGGCCGAGGGCCCGGGCCCCCCCACGGCTCTGTGTTTGTGGGCTGCAGGGTCCTGACAGGCTCGGTGAAAGAGACTCAGGGCGGCAGAAACAGGGACAGATGGGAGGAATAATCAGCGGACCGTCCCGTCCTGTCCTCTGTTTGTCTCTGCGTCGGCTGGCTGGACGCTGATGGATGTGAAGTTTCCATCGTTTAGTTTAAATATCTGAGGAGTTTCCTCTCAGTTTCTACCTTTTAGATGTAAAATGAGAAGCTGCTGCTGACGGCCGCGCTGGTTTTATCTGCAGACGTCTCACTCACTCTCTCTCTCTCTCTCTCTCTCTCTCTCTCTCGCTCTCTCTCTCTCTCTCTCTCTCTCGCTCTCTCTCTCTCTCTCTCTCTCTCTCTCTCTCTCTCTCTCTCCCTCTCTCTCTCTCTCTCTCACTCATCTCTCTCTCTCTCTCTCTCTCTCTCTCTCTCTCTCTCTCTCTCTCTCTCTCCAGCGTGTTCTTCATTTATTTTGATCTTTAGTTAAAATCTGAACTTTCTGCTTCTCATCTCACAGCTGAGCTCAAAGTGATTCATGTTTTCATTTAAGCAGAACGTTGGTTTCTGTCGGCGGTCAGACCAGTTCAGATTAGTTCTGAGAAAATACTTTTAATGCTTGTTTACATTTCATTAAAAACATTTTTCTTCTCCTTTGGACTGTTCATCTTTAGTGAGGAAGGTCTCTGCACCATCACCCTAATCTTTAGCTCCGCCATTGTATCAGAACCAAGTCTGGACTATGACTGGGCTGCTCCAGAACGTTTGTATCGCTTCTAATCTAGAGATCCATGTTGGTCACATTAAAAGATGAAATCTAAATCTGCAGGGTGTGAATACTTTTGGGAACAGACGGTCTTCTTCAGGGTGTTTCTGCTCAGAACTTTTACATCCAGAACATCTGCAGTTTGATACAAAGACATCGGACTCAGGATCCACCGGACGGTTCCGCCTCACCTGTTTCATCCCAGGTGTGTGTTCCAGACCTTCACACCTGCCTCAGCAGCAGGACCTTTGCTGCTGTCACTTAGAATCGGGACAGATTTAATTCCAGAACATCCAAAGGACTCTGACTGGACCTTTGGGCCAGGAGGCTCCTTTCTGGTCCCACAGGAGTCTGAATGTGAAGCGATCAAAACGTGGGAAGAAACCGTTGGACCTGGACCTTCAGAAAGTTTCTAAAGGTGCAGAGGGGAGAAGCTGTCCTCACCACCACCAGAAGAACGTTGGTCTTCCAACAGCCGGACAGGAGGAACCATGAAGACTCTGGATCCGTCCATCCTCATAGCCTCTGGAGAACCTCTTCAAACATCTCTGCAGCTGCATCCAGAAATGCATCCTGAACCGGCTTTCCAAGAACCGCAGGCTGTACATGAGCTCTGCAGGTCAACAGAACCAAGACCGTCACAGACAGAGGTCTACTGTGGACAGGTTCACAGTCTCTGGGTTCTGGTGGAAATGTTTGGACCTTTGTGGACAGAAGAACCAGACGGCAGCCACAGAACTGCAGGAATGTGAGGTTCAGCAGGAAGGTTTTGACCGGGTTCTGGTTCTGACTGGATCTCTTGGATCATGCAGGCTCAGATCCGGGTTCAGATTCGGGTTCTGGTTCTGAGGAAGCCCAGCTGATTGAATCGACCGTGTAATGGGGCCGGTCTAACTATGAGACGAACAAGAAGGACTGAACTGTATCAGCGACAAGAGACTGATCAGGACTCCAAATCCCAGAATGCACTGCATTAACCCATTTTCATGTCTCCATTCTGAGGAGGAAAAAGATAGAAGAACTTTAATTTCCTCCAACTAAAATCCTCCACAACAGAAGTTAGTTGTTATGACATTCATCCTCGGTTTGCTCCCTTTCTCTGCCAGAGCATCCTCCTTTCTTCTACCTTCTACCCCCCCCCCCCCCCCCCCCCCCTCCAATCCTCCAGTCGCTCCACTTTCTTCCTGCAGCACATTGAATACAAGTTGCCTCTGATTGCTCATCACTGCCTACATGGCAATGCTACATGCTTCTCACTCTGAAACCGTCTCCACCCCCCAGACTCCGCTGGGCTGAGGCGCCTCGTCTCCTCCTCGCTAACTCAGGGTGACACGCCTTTAAGAACGGAAACATTCGTTTAAAACAATCGTACTTTATTTAATATACTGTTTATCTCTGCCAACAGAACCAAGAACCAGAACCAGGCTCAGAATGGGCGACCCGTGGAGACCGAGAGCACAAGCAGCTCTGAACCAGGAGTACTTTCTAGTAGCACCTGGAGGCAGCTCTGTGGCTTCATGTTGGGGAGAAACAGAGAAACATGAGTCCAGCTGGAGGTTCTGTGGAGAGAAGAACCTCAAGTTTCATTGTTGAAGGAATTCAGAGTTTTCAGAAGGAAAGTTTGGTAGAAAACTATCTTCATGAGGTTAATGTTGGTTAGTCAGATGAAAGCCTGGCTCTCTGAACTCCTGGTTCTGGTCCATTTCCAGCTCCATCTGGACTCTGCGGTAAAGACATTTGCCACTCTGTGTCCTGAGAGGAGGGCTTCTGTGGTGCAGAAGACGTCCTGCAGCAGGTGAGGAGGAGGAAGCTTGTCTCCTGCAGGCTGAGATGACTGATGCTCCTGAGCAGCATGTAGATCAGCTCAGCTGGCATCAGGACCGTTGGCCGATTGATGGCATGATGGCCGACTGATGCATCAGGACCGATTGTTGTTAGGGTTGTTAATATAACAACCCTAACGACTCCTCATTACAGAGAAGTGGACCAGTTTCAGTCCAATCTGCTGGCTTAATGGCTTTAACGACCGCCATTACTAAGGGGTGGACCTGTTTCTGTTGAATTTGCATGTTATCTAAGCCATTGCAAGGCCTTTGTTGGGCAGTAGTATAAAGCTTGGTACTCATCATTACTCCAGACTTTTTGAATTGAGAAAGCTTCCTGGAGAGGAAGTGAAACGTCTTCAACTACGGATAACAAGTCCAGCTGCTTTGTTTTTTACTTTTTTTGGAACAGGTTTCCAGAGTTTCCTTTTTTCACCTCAGGAATATCGCCAAAATTAGAAACATTCTGTCCAGGAGTGATGCTGAAAAACTAGTCCATGCATTTGTTACTTCAAGGCTGGACTATTGTAATTCTTTACTATCAGGAAGTCCACAAAATGCAGTTCAAAGCCTTCAGCTGATCCAAAATGCTGCAGCAAGAGTTCTGATGAAAATCAACAAGCGGGATCATATTTCTCCTGTTTTAGCTTCCCTTCATTGGCTTCCTGTTAAATCAAGAATAGAATTTAAAATTCTCCTTCTAACGTATAAAGCCCTTAATAATCAAGCTCCATCATATATCAGAGCTCTGATTACCCCGTATGTTCCTAACAGAGCACTTCGCTCTCAGACTGCAGGTCTGCTGGTGGTTCCTAGAGTCTCTAAAAGTAGAATGGGAGGCAGATCCTTTAGCTATCAGGCTCCTCTCCTGTGGAACCAACTCCCAGTTTTGGTCCGTGAGGCAGACACCCTGTCTACTTTTAAGACTAATCTTAAAACTTTCCTTTGTGACAAAGCTTCTAGTCAGAGTGGCTCATGTTACCCTGAGCTACCTCTATAGTTATGCTGCTATAGGCTTAGGCTGCTGGAGGACATCAGGGTCTATTTCTCTCTCTCTGCTGAGTTCTCCTACTGCTCTCCAGTTTTGCATTGCATTGCATTGAAATGACTGTTGTCATGTCATTTCATCGGATCTCCGCGCATCTTTTTGTTCTCTGTCATTTTTCTCTTCATAGAAGGTACACCTGGTCTGGTGTTCTGTTAGCTGTGACATCATCAGGGGAGGCAGATCATCCGCTATTACCATCTAACATAGAAAGTACTCCTGGGTCAATGTGAGTTTCTGTGCTTTCTGTGTCTCTGCTCTGTCTTCTCTAACATAGAAAGTACTCCTGGGTCAATGTGAGCTTCTGAGCTTTCTGTGTCTCTGCTCTGTCTTCTCTAACATAGAAAGTACTCCTGGGTCAATGTGAGCTTCTGAGCTTTCTGTGTCTCTGCTCTGTCTTCTCTAAGCCCCAGTGGGTGGAGGCAGATGAGCGTTCACACTGAGCCTGGTTCTGGTTCTGCTGGAGGTTCTCCTCCCTGCTAATGGGAAAAACATGGTCCTCAAATTGTAAGATTCATATAAAACTTAATGATGCACCTGAGCAGACATGAGTTCTAGTAGTCAGGAGCTTAAAGAATTTAGAAAGATTTGTATGAGTCCGTGGTTTGATGTCATGCTGTTTTTATAGTTATATATATTTAATGTTCCTTTTGATAGCTCATGACTGCGCCCAGTAAGGATATGCCTTGCATGAAGTTAAGCTTGTATAAGGGACTTGTGTTGGCTCCCATGAATGAATGTAGTTTATGTTACAACTACTTGGATGTGGAGCAAATTGTGAGAGAAAATTGTATTAACATCACTGCTGTTTTTCAGACCCATCTTGATGATTCCTTCTCTGACTCAAGCATAACCATTGATGGTTTTTCTGTTTTTAGGAAAGACAAAAATAGATTTGGGGGTGGAGTGGCTATTTATGTACAAAATAATTTACCTGCCAAAATACATTTTGATTTGATGAGGGAGGACATCGAAGCATGCTGTGTACAAATACACGTGCCTTATTTAAAACCACTTTTAGTTTGTTGCTTCTATAGACCCCCTAATGCAGATGCTGTATTTATGACTGGGTTGTGTAAAATGTTTGATAAGATATCAGATAAAAATAGAGAGATTTATCTGCTGGCTGATGCAAATGTTGACCGATTGGTGCATTCTTGTCCCAACAGGAAAAAGTTACTCTGTATATTGAGTGCGTGTAGTGTGTCTGAAATTGTTGATGTCCCCACAAGAATAAATATTGGTAGTGATGGAATTAATTCTGGCACATGCATTGACCACATCTACACAAATGCTGCTCTGCAGTCTCTGTGCCTGTAGGTTTTAGTGACCATAACATAATAGCCATTACTAGAAAAACAGAGATTCCAAAACCTAAAGCTAAAATTATTTTAACACGGTCCTATAAGCGATCTAATTAAGGTTTATTTATAAGTGAAATCACTAATGCAAACTGGGATATGGTTTGTAGTGAGCATAACCCTGAAGCGGCACTGGATTTATTTATGTCAATGTTTATGGATGCTGTAAACAAATATGCTCCCTTAAAAAAGGTTGTTGTCAAAAATAGGTCTGCCCCTTGGCTTGACCTTAGTCTTAGGTCGCTAATGGCAGAGAGAGATTCAGCTAAAAAAGTCTTGGTGCTTTCTGGATCTATTGATGACAGGCGAAAATACTGTTCTCTACGTAATCAAGTCACAAAATTGAATAAGGTAAAAAAAGGCAGTACTTTAAACAAAAGTTATATGATGCGAGGCACGATAGTAGAAGAATATGGAATGTTTTAAATGAAATCATGGGTCAGAGGACAACTGTGTATTAAATCAAATGGATTTGTTCTCACAAAGCCAGGTGATATTGCTAATCATTTTAATGACTATTATGTTGAGTATCCCAATTAAGGCAGACCATGAACACTTCATACAACTTTAGATCATATGAGAGTATTAAGAACATTTTAATGAAAGATAAAAGTTGAGAATTTGTATTTGAACAAGTTGACGTCCATAAAGTGGAACGTTTGCTCCGTTCTCTTCCTGACAGTAAACTGGATTAGATAACCAGCTGAGAATGACTTTTAAAGAGGGGAACTCTAGACCAATAAGTATTTTACCTGTTTTAAGTAAAATTCTGGCAGGTTGGTACATGCACAAGTTCAAGATTATTTTGTAACAAACAAACTTTTTACAGACTCTCAACATGCACATAGAACTGGCCACTTAACCTCTACTGCAACGATTCATAGGACTGATGACTGGTTTAAAGCGGTAGATAAATCTATGTAGGTAGGTGTTGTGTACCTGGATTTTAGTGCTGCTTTTGACATTCTTCTATCTGTCTTAGGTTTATCTGAATGGCAGCCTCTCCAGTAGAAGTTTGGAGTGTGGAGTTCCACAGGGCAGCTGCTTAGGTCCTTGACTTTTCTCAATCTTTGCTAATGATCTAGCTTGGGCTACAAAAAGTGCCAGAAGTGTCCTGTACACAGATGATACCACTTTGCATTATGCTGCACCTTCATGCAGTGAATTAAATCAAGTTTAGAGCAGAGAACTGAATGTTGTACATGATTGGGTGGTGAGTAACAAACTGGCCCTCAACATCTCTAAGACTAAGTGCATGATGATTGGTTCAAGGCACAAGCTGTCCGCAAGGCCAAAGCTTGACCTTAAGTTTTGTGACTTGACGGATCAACAAGTTGAAAGTGCCAAACACCTTGGTGTGATGGTAGACTGTTCTCTGTCTTGGTCTCACCACATAAATTATCCGTCCGTCCGTCCGTCTTCTTCTTCTTATCCGGGGTCGGGTCGCGGGGGTAGCAGCTTCAGTAGGGAGGCCCAGACGTCCCTCTCCCCGGCCACTTGGGCCAGCTCCTCAGGAGGAATCCCAAGGCGTTCCCAGCAGAGAGACATAGTCCCTCCAGCGTGTCCTGGGTCTTCCCCTGGGCCTCCTCCCG
Organism: Fundulus heteroclitus; assembly: GCF_011125445.2. NCBI lineage: Eukaryota > Metazoa > Chordata > Actinopteri > Cyprinodontiformes > Fundulidae > Fundulus > Fundulus heteroclitus. Next base: position 16,413,754 of record NC_046383.1, read on the forward strand.
GTGGGACGTGCCCGGAACACCTCACCAGGGAGGCGTCCAGGAGGCATCCTGACCAGATGCCCGAGCCACCTCAACTGGCTCCTCTGGACGTGGAGGAGCAGCGGCTCTACTCTGAGTCCTCCCCGGATGACTGAGCTCCTCACCCTATCTCTAAGGGAGAGCCCAGACACACTACGGAGAAAACTCATTTCAGCCGCTTGTATCCGGGATCTCGTTCTTTCGGTCACGACCCAAAGCTCGTGACCATAGATGAGGGTAGGAACGTAGATCGACCGGTAAATCGAGAGCTTGGCCTTTTGGCTCAGCTCTCTCTTCACCACAACGGATCGGTACGGCGCCCGCTTCACAGCAGACGCTGCACCAATCCGCCTGTCCATCTCCCGCTCCATCTTCCCTTCATTCGTGAACAAGACCCCAAGATACTTGAACTCCTCCACTAGGGGCAGCACATCCTCCCCAACCCGGAGAAGGCACTCTACCCTTTTCCGGTTCAAGACCATGGTCTCGGATTTGGAGGCACTGATTTTCATCCCGGCCGCTTCGCACTCGGCTGCGAACCGCTCCAGTGAGAGCTGTAGATCACGCCCTGATGAAGCCAATAGGACCAAGTCATCCGTGAATAGCAGAGACGCAATCCTAAGGCCACCAAAACGGATCCCCTCAACACCTTGGCTGCGCCTAGAAATTCTGTCCATAAAAGTTATGAACAGAATCGGTGACAAAGGGCAGCCTTGGCGGAGTCCAACTCTCACCGGAAACGAATCCGACTTACTGCCGGCAATGCGGACCAGACTCTGACACCGGTCGTACAGAGACCTGACAGCCCTTATTAAAGGGTCCGGTACTCCATACTCCCGGAGTACCCCCCCACAGGATCCCTCGGGGGACACGGTCGAATGCCTTCTCCAGATCCACAAAGCACATGTAGACTGGTTGGGCAAACTCCCATGCCCCCTCCAGGATCCTGCTGAGGGTGTAGAGCTGGTCCAGTGTTCCACGGCCAGGACCAAAACCACACTGCTCTTCCTGAATCCCAGATTCGACTATCCGACGGACCCTCCTTTCCAGAACCCCTGAATAGACCTTACCAGGGAGGCTTAAGAGTGTGATTCCTCTGTAGTTGGAACACACCCTCCGGTCCCCCTTTTTAAATAGGGGGACCACCACCCCAGTCTGCCAATCCAGGGGAACTGCCCCCGATGTCCACGCAATGCTGCCGCATTGCGGCCACAGATCAGATGAAACGACAACAAAGTCGATCATTGAACTGCGACCTAGGGTGTCCTGGTGCCAAGAGCACATGTGGACAGCCTTTGAACATGGTGTTCATGATGGACAATCCACGACGAGCACAGAAGTCCAACAACAGAACACCACTTGAGTTCAGATCAGGTGGGCCGTTTCTCCCAACCACGCCCCTCCAGGTCCCACTGCCATTGCCCAGCAAAACGAGGGAGTCCCCATTAATTATATTGTTCTGAAAATGGGAAGAGCAATTAGAAAATTCAGAAAATTCCAGCTGAAGCAGAACCAAAGACTACAATCAGAAAACTGAAAGCTGATGAAGCTGACAGGAACGTGACCCGCTGGTTCTGATCTGTGATTCGGACCGAACACTTGGAAGCTGCAGTTTGGTCGCACGACTGCAGCTAATCAGATCCGATCCCTGCAGAACGAGCCGGGCCTGCAGGAACCGCTGATCTGGATCAGAGCCGTGTGGGTTAGGGAACATCTGGGAGTGTTTGGAGGAGGTACCACCCTTCATCAGGTTTGGGTCGAAGTTTGAAACTGCTCAGGACCTTGGGTCGGTTCTTCTAGGTTTAAAGAGCTCATTTCAGATCTAATTTAACCTTTTCCTGTAGCAGAATCAATCCTGCAGAACCCATGTCCACCTGCTGGTTCCAGTTCCGATACGGACCGTCTATAGAGCTCTTTACCGTCAGATAACTGGAAAGTTCTGGTCCAGCAGTGGTTTGGTTTCAGTTGTCCAATGTTCTGGTGGCATTAACAGATGGACAGTTTATCTAAAGGCACCAAACGGAACGATGAAGTTAAAACCTAAAGCCGAGAAAAGGATCAGATTCTCTGGTTCTGACGCTGTGGTCCCACCGGTCTTCACAAACATGAGAAAGCGTCACGACAAATCACTGCTGCACCTTATTCTGTAATTTAATTTTTACTGCAATTTACAAGCTGTACGCAACGAAATGTCGTTCTGTACGCACTCTGCATACAAAATGACAAGAACCAGTGTTCCAGTTACTAGAACGAAGTCTGCAGAACCGCTCTGAGGCTGGAACGATGGTTCTGCTCCAGAAACGGGTTCTTACTTCAAGAACGACACAGAACGTCTTCTTAGAACCCACCGGCTCGGTTCTGAAGCCCCGCCTTTTGTTTGCCATTTGTTTACCCTCCTGAACTGGAGATCAGCAGCGTGGCCTGAATGGGGCGGCGCTCTTTTATCCTGCGCCCCCTGAACACAGCGCACCTCAGGACCCGTGATTAAGAGCCCAACGGGCCACCTCGGGCTCAAAGGCACAAAGGAAGCCGCTCCACTTATCCAATAAAAACCAGGCTCCCAGTCAAAGGGAGCGGGCGGAGTCCTGCTGACATCACACTTCAGTGATCAGCTGGAGCACAAAGAGGAGCCTCCACCCCACAGACCCATTCACAGGAGGAGGTGGGGGGTCGGCTGGTTAACTCCTCGGCCAGGAGGAGGAGGAGGAGGAGGAGGAGGAGGAGGAGGAGATGCTGCAGGAGGAGGAGATGCACCGATGGGATTCCTGTGGAGGAGGAGGAGGAGGAGGAGGAGGAGGTGCTGCAGGAGCAGAACATTCAGTCTCAGCCGCTGAGTCGGATCTCCTGCTGGTTCTAAACCCTGATCAGGTTCATCTCAGGAACCTCGGTTCCCAGGTTCTGTGTTCCTCCCTCAGAGACCCAGACAGACCCTGTTGCTGCACGTTGGAATGAAATGTGGAGGCAGGGCTCCAAGTAAGACAAACATCAGGACCGTAGCAGCAAACCAGAACCGTTCTGCGTGAGATAATAGAGCCAGTAAGTGCAGCAGCGATGAAGGGCCCACATGGTGCTGCAGACGGTCCAGTTACGACCATGTAAACTTTTATCGCTTTGCTGGTGAGGACGTGAGGAATGAAGCTGTAGGTGGAGGTGGTGTTCTGCAGGTGAAGCTGTAGCCAGGGTGGAGGTGGGAGGGTCCTACGGTCGCTGGGCCTTGGTCAGGATGGAGGGAAGCGCCGTCGCCTCCTCCTCTCCTGTCTCACATGTGCGGCGCTGCAGGCCCAGACCAGACAGCCATGCAGCTGGTCAGAGCGCTCTCTACTGTAACTCCAGGGTATTTCATTTGGCTGGGATTCAGCCTTAGTTTGTCAATTAGAGACAACTAATTAATAAGCATTACAGTATAGTTTATGGGTTTCTGCAACGTTATCAGCGTGTAAAAACTAATTTTCAGAACCATTCTCTGGTCTACACCATGTAATCTACTTTTAGCAGTTATCAGCGGTTATTGAACCGTAACCTACAGAAAATACGGCAGAGCTGCTCCTCTGCCTTTACTCACTCGGCTCCAATGTCAGTCTAGAGGAGAAATGACCTCGCCAATATGGCGGCGACGCAGGATGCGCTGCAGCACGTGATGAGGTGGAGGGATACTTCAGCTGGTTATACTCACTGTGTCTGTAGTGCTAGCAGGTATATGCATATATATATATATATATATATATATATATATATATATATATATATATATATATATATATATATATGTGTGTGTGTGTGTGTATGGTTCAGCAGCAGCGATACAGTGAAGGGCTGTCTGACAGTTTTAGTGGAATCTGTGCAGCTTAGGATCATCTGTTGTTATTTACAGATTTATTATCATTTATTAGTTATTTACCATAACCACATTATTTACAGTAGCGAGCAAAGCCTGTCCTGAAGTCTGTCCTGCCATCATCTTCCTCACCGAGGAGGTCAGAGCAGATCTTTGTTCACGTTCTGATTGGTTCCTGGAGGCCAGCAGAGAGCCTCAGACATCTGAAGATGAGCTGTTAGTCTGTTAGTCTGTCTGAACTTTACCCTGATGCTACTGATGATGATGATGATGGGGGGAGGCATGTCGGAGGATGAAGACCTGAAGGCGTGTGCGGTACCAGCTGCATGGCAGAATAAAAGCTCCGCCCCTTCCTGTCGGGGGGGACAAAGGATGAAAGCCTGAGTCCTGCTGGGTGGCAGCGGCTCCAGGTGACCACAGCAACCTGACCAGCTCTCTGAGCTGCTGCCTAATGCGCAGAACCGTCTCCTGGCTCCTATTGAGGTCATTTAAAGCGGGATCCAAGCAGCCAGGGGGCTCTTTTTGTTGTCTTTAACCCGAACACATAATCTGAGCTTTGCAGCGCCCGCACAATGGAGTGGGTCTGAAGGTGGCACCTCTAACTAGCAGTTTGAGCTGTGTGCTTCTCATAATAACACGGAGGGCTCTGGTTACATATCTGAGCTGAATGGGGGTCGCCTCGCAGGACTTCCCAGACCTGCTTTTTATTCACCGTGTTTCAGGACCAATTAGTGATGGGGGGGGGGGGGGGGGATAACGGAGGACAAAGGAGGGTTCCTGCTCCGCTCCAGGAGTGGCTGCAGGTTCGTTACTCCTCAGGGAAAAGGTCCTCAGCATCCTGTAAAGATGCTTCAGTCTGCTACAGGTTCCAGAGTCAGAGCTCATCTGAACCTGAGATCTCTGCAGAGAGCGCCGACACCTGTCAGGGAAACAAAACTCCAACCTGAGTTTCATCTGGGAGCTTTAGTTGGAGCTCATTTACACATTTAACCCTGGGAGAGTAGCTGGATCACTTCCTACCTTTAAGAAGAACCACCGGTACACCTGCAGTTCTGTAGGGAACAACTGGACCACTCAGCGGGTTTGGCTGAATTAAGCCAGCAGCTTGAGGAGCAGGTGGTTCCTCTGGGTAAAGGAACATCAGCTGGAGCTCCTCAGTCATCCTGATGTGACGCCAGCAGCCCGGCTGCAGCAGCGCCGCCCCGTTTATCGGCTAAAACGGCGGTTAGTTCACCACAGGTGAGCCGGACCGCTGGTGAAGACCACAGGTGAAGGTTCTGGTTCTGGAGTCACTGTATATCCAGCAGCTCAGAGGACAACCTGACGATGGTTCAGAGACGGATGGACCAGGTTGTCACCATCAACTCCTCCAGTCTGTTTCTGGATGGAGTTGTTTCTGTCAGGATGAAGATCTGCTGATCATCGTCTTCTTCGCTACTTTGAAAACCAGAATAAAAGTCAGGTGTAAGACCTGAATCATTGTATCGGTCCACATACCTGCCCCCCCCCCCCCCTCCCCCTCGTTTAAATGTGAAGAAGCAGCTCCATCCCTCAGAGCCTCTGAACATCAGGGCATCAGCCTGAGGTCCATGAAGGTCTGCGTGAAATGCCTCCAAGCAACACGTTCCTCCTCAAAGAGGCAGAACAGAGCAGAGGAACGGTCAAACTTTAAAAGCACAGCAGGTTCCTGGAGAACAACACCTGGAGCTGCTCACGGTGGACAAGGTTCCTCTATCTTCACTGCAAACACCAGACTCAACAAATCCATGGAAAGACGAGGAAAATCAAGCAGAGTTCTGCAGACTGAAGGGATTTTACCAAAAGTTACCCCCCCCCCCCCCCCCCCACCTGGCCAGAAACTAATAAAGTCTGACATGAATGTCCCAGTTTTAGCATATTGACTCCAGCATCAAAGGGTTCTGGCTCTCATGGACCTGTGGTCCCATACCTGGTGGACTCCTACCTGCTGGGCTCCTACCTGGTGAGAGAAGGTCACCGCATGGCAACGGTTCCTGGTGATGCTTGATGCCTGCAGGAGGCGTTGTGACGTCTAAATGTCTTGCAGGTGGGCAGGTGTTCTGGTGGTCTCTATGACCCACTGTAAAGACAGTAAATCCAGGTGAGGATTCGAGAACTCAGGTGTGAGGAGGCAGGTGATGTTGTGAAAGTCCAAATCTCCTGACTCTTCTGAGGAGATCATTGTGGCACCTTTTAATCAGCGAGTTAATGTCAGATGTTAACGCCAGGTCCTCTTGTGTTTTCTCAGGTGTTCTCAGGTATTCTCAGGTGTTCTCAGGTGTTTACAGCTGATCTCGTGTTTTCTCAGGTGTTCTCAGGTATTCTCAGGTGTTCTCAGGTGTTTTCAGCTGTTCTCGTGTTTTCTCAGGTGTTCTCAGGTATTCTCAGGTGTTCTCATGTGTTTACAGCTGTTCTTGTGTTTTCTCAGGTGTTCTCAGGTATTCTCAGGTGTTATCAGGTGTTTACAGCTGTTCTTGTGTTTTCTCAGGTGTTCTCAGGTATTCTCAGGTGTTCTCAGGTGTTTACAGCTGTTCTTGTGTTTTCTCAGGTGTTCTCAGGTGTTTACAGCTGTTCTTGTGTTTTCTCAGGTGTTCTCAGGTATTCTCAGGTGTTCTCAGGTGTTCTCAGGTGTTTACAGCTGTTCTCGTGTTTTCTCAGGTGTTCTCAGGTGTTTTCAGCTGTTCTCATGTTTTCTCAGGTGTTCTCAGGTGTTTACAGCTGTTCTCGTGTTTTCTCGGGAGTTTTCAGGTGTTTCCAGGTGTTCTTGTGTGTTCTCAGGTGTTTACAGCTGTTCTCGTGTTTTCTCAGGTGTTCTCAGGTATTATCAGGTGTTCTCAGGTGTTTCCAGGTGTTCTCCGGTGTTTACAGCTGTGTGCAGCGGTTCTCAGGTATTATCAGGTGTTCTCAGGTGTTTCCAGGTGTTCTCAGGTGTTATCAGAAACTGAAACAACCTGGTTCTTTATTAGAACCTGCTAAGAAATGGCTTTAGAACCAGCTGTGGTTAGTACCGCCGTGCCTGAGAAGGTCTTCTGAACTCAAAGGCTGTTTACAGCAGAACCTCCCTGATCATCGGTGGAGAAATGAGACGCTGGAATCCCACGAGGTTTATTGTCTCAGGTGGCTCCTCCCTGAAATGGTGTTCTTCAGAAAAAGGGATACAAGGATCCTTACGTTGCTCGACTCTGACCATCAGGTCCTCATGCTGGAACCAGGCCTGATCAAGATGTTTGTCAGCAGGTCAGTGATGCTCTTTTGGACAACCGACTGCTGTGTGAAGATCTTCTACCTTTGGTGGAACATTGAACGTACTCCTCCGCTGAAGCAGGTGTCCCAGTCCTCCAGAGCTCCAGATGATCTCTGCTCCAGTGCACCTGAGTTCAGTCAGAGGTGTGGTAACAATCTGCTTCAGGTGTGCTGGACTGAAGCTGTGCTCCCCTGTTCTAGGCACATAGCTTCACTCCTGAAGAAGCTGGAGCTCTAACCAGAGACGGATCAGATCGCTCCCCCTGTCTGATAAAGGCTCTCTGCCCTGTAGAACTAGAGGATTGTGGCTGACAGCCTGAGCTCAGGTTGGGGATGGTCATGGATGGAGAGTTTCCTAACCAGCTTTCACGGGTCCTGCTAGTATGAGAACGATTCATGACGCTTCGCCTCATGGTGCCATTAGGAGTGAGATGTCACAGATCTGTGGACCTTTCAAAGCGTTATAGATTATTTTAGCTGAGCAGCTTTATTTTTGACTCTTCTTTATCTTTTCTGCTCTCCGTTTTTAATCTAAGCGTGCTGATCCTCTGAGCAACGTCTGAAACGTTTGCTTAGATGTTCAGAGAGGAATGCTCTGACCAGCACGTCCAACACCTGCTGAGCTCGTCCTCACCTGGTTGAAGGTAAGACCTCCCCCATTAACCCCATGCTGCGTAACTCTTCCCTACTGACGCACCACTGGCTGGAACAGACGATCTGCTCGGTGGTGGAGCTAATTAACACGTTTGCTTCTGCAGAGAAAGGTTTATCTCTCAGGCCAAAGTCTTCTCCTGACGTTCTCTGTCTGTTAGAAAGGAGACAGGCAATGTTCTCACTCCCCACTCATTCCTAATTTGTCTCAAATATATTCAGATTTGGATATAAAGCATCAAAGTTCTAGAGATGTTCTCACCAAGTGATAATTGATCCAAAGTGCTCTAATTTTCCCTGGAGGGTTTTATAAAGGCAGTTTTTAGTGAGCAGAAAAAGCCTAAATTGAACTCCTCAGCCCCCCCCCCCCCCCCCCCCCCCCCCCCCCAGCCTGCTGCCATCACAGGATTCGTAATTACAGCCCATTTCCAGCTCCCAGTGGAACTAATGTGATAAAATCTGAGAGAGAGACACTTTGGACAAAGAGACAGAGATGTCGCCGGGGGCTGTGGGGGGGGGGGGGGGGTTCTGGGAGGGAGGGGCTCAGTCACAGCAACAAGTTCCTTTTTTCACTTTTGGGGACCTAACAGGATTTTCCAAGGAGCTTTGGCAGATCTCCTGCCTGCTCATTCAGAATCAGCCTTTTAGCTGCCAGGCGGCACACTTCAGGCCTGTTGGCCTCATGTCGGGTCCCCCACCCCCACAAACCCACCCATCACTTAGCTGCACGCTCAGGGGGACAGCCCCCCCTTCAGGTGTCAGAGGTGAGCCTCTTAGGTGACATGAGGCCCGGAGCTGATCTGGGATCTGCTGGTTTCTGAACTTTGATCTGCTGAGCTGCAGCATCCCGCCATGAGGCAGCAGGACCTGGACCCTGTAGACCGGAGGAACCGCTGCTGGTTTTATTCAGCTGGTTCTAAACATGGACACAGAGGAGAACCAGAACCAGCTGTTTAGAAGAGGTTGAAAGGAAGTCTTTATTTGCTAAAATGCTAAATATGATCAAGTCAGAATATCAGCGAAAACAGGAACACGTCCTCAGTTTTAATTCTGTCAGGTTAGGGTTTGTGAGGAAGACGGGAGGCAGACGTGGATGAAATGGTCCAAACCCCGAGTCATGAAATGAAGAAACCAGGGAATGAGTTGAAGACAAATCCATAGAGTCGTCCAGAAGAAAGTGAGAACCAGCGGGGAACCGGGGAACACAGACAGAGGGAAGAGAACCAACACACAGCGGCCGGGATTATCTTTAACAATATTATCTTTATTTGTCATTGCAGCATACAGTGATATTCATCCTCTGCATCTAACCTGCAGGCTGCCACAGGCCCCAGGCTCAAGGGCCAGAGTGGCAGTCTGAGGGATTCAAACCCAGAACCTTGCAGGCTCTCCAGGAATGAAGCGCCCCTCACTCTAACCACTGGGCCAGAACACGTGGAAAACCTGGAACAGGAAACTACAAGATGGACTCAGTTCTAAAATTCTTAACAATTCATATTGAGTTCAACTACTTTCTATGTTAGAGAAGACAGAGCAGAGACACAGTAAGCACAGAAGCTCACATTGACCCAGGAGTACTTTCTATGTTAGATGGTAATAGTGGATGATCTGCCTCCCCTGATGATGTCACAGCTAACAGAACACCAGACCAGGTGTACCTTCTATGAAGAGAAAAATGACAGATAACAAAAAGTTAAAAGCTGAAATAACAACAAGCGACGCAGACTGGAGAGCAGTAGAACTTCAAGCGGTACCAGTGACCGGGCCAGATTCTCAGTATTATGTGTTTCACTGGGACGGAGCTGCAGGATCACATTCTTTGCTGCGTCCTGTGCAGCGGTTGAGTCCTCAGAGTTTTGCTAAATGCTCCAGTTCTCCAGTGTTATTTTGGCAACAGCCGACGTTCCACCATCTGCTGCAGACGTCATCAGCCAACATGTCCAGTTTGTCCCCTGCTCTGCCGGGGAAAACTGTGGAGGAGGAGGAGAGGAGAAGTTTCTGCAGATCAATAAAGTCCTCCTGTCTCCCTCCCTGTGAGCAGCAGCAGGAGGTCTCTGAATCAATGCCGTGACTCCAGCTCACGTTTCACCGCTCCGTCTCTCCTTACTTTGCTGCAGCTGGTTTAGAACCACAAAGAGCTGAAGGGGTTTTAACCCGACTTCCTTTCCTGGATTCTTCTAGCGCCGTGTTTTATTTGTTACAGTGGAGTTTATGCGGTGCCTCGTTGGGGCTGGAAGAGACGCACCAGAACCGTTCCCTGCAGCAGAAGCCGGGTCAGAGCAGCGGTTCTGCAGCAGACTGGGCCCTGCAGCAGGTTCAGCTCTGTCCTCTGGAGGAAACGGATCCTCCCAGCAGTAGCTGCAGGTCAGAGAAGCGTGACTGCTGCCAGTTGTTGGGCTGACCTGTGGCCTCTGCAGGGCCGGGGGTAGAGGAGGTTCTTTTGTTCCTGGAGAACATACAGTTTACTGCCTGGACGAGCACTCAGAGCCGTGAAGTGCAGGTTTTGTTTCAGGCTCAGAGGCACTTCTGCAGTTAATGATTGGTCAGAACGCATCCGTCTGTTTCCTGCCTGGCTTCTGGGTGAATTTAGAAACTGGAGGTCTGGTTACCCAGCTGACTGCCGGCTCGTTCCACCTTCAGAACACGCTGCATTCAGGTACCTGGAACTTTGCTGTCAAACGGCCGCCATCTCCCTGAGGACTGGAGGGGGGGGGGGGGGGGGGGGGGGGGGGCAGTAGATTCTTCTGATTGTTGATGTCGACCTCGGTGTTAAACCCAGCCCACCACCCTGACCTCCGATCCACTTTGTAGCCGCGGCCTTTTAAAGCAGAGAAGAAGAATGCAGCCAGTGTGGAGGAGGCCCTGTGATGCCTTCACTGTCCGTGGGACAATCCCACCTCTCTGACTTCTGCTCAGTCTGTCTGGATTCCCAACCCAGCTTTAAAGCTTTTAATGGCTGTTAATTTGATTATTGTTATTACTGTAAGTCTTTTATTAGTTCCTACAGTGGAGATCAGTAATAGAAGCTGCTGAAGCTGAAAAATAGAAATATCACCTCAATTATTTGAGCAACATTGGCTTATTTTACCAATGTGAGAATAAATACGGTAATCAATATGAGTTCTTGTTTTAGATTGTCTGATCAGAATCAGAACCAGAATGAGAATTAAAAAACACATCCATCCAAACATAAATACGTACATCCGTATGTACATACATATGTACGTATTTATGTTTGTTTATATCTGCACATTTATAAATGTAAGGGCTAAAAACCTGCAGCCAGTCAGCTTATTGTTTCCTGTTGTTGCTCACTGCCCTGTAAGCCGTTCATACAGACCGCCTGGGGGTATAATATAATATAATATAATATAATGTAATGTAATGTAATGTAATGTAATGTAATATATTTTAATATAATATAATGTAATATAATATAACATAATATTATATAATATATTTTATTATAATATAATATATAATGTAATATAATATAGTATAATATAATATAATATATAATAAATTATAATATGATATAACATAATATAACATAACATAATATATTTTAATATAATATAATATATAATATAATATAATATTATATTATATTATATATTATATTTTATATTTTAACAATACTCCCTTCCGTCTGCAGGTCCAGCTCTTCCTAGGTTCTCGGGTTGGTTCTGAAGTTTCCCCGGTGGCTGAGCTGATGGGATCGTTCTGGGAACCTCAGAGTGACCCAGTCGGTTCCATGAGTGAACGCGAGTCAGAACACACAGAGTCCAGGTCCAGTTCTATCTGAGATGTTCTGGTACTGTAAGCTGATGGATCCAGCATCAGTATCCTCTCAGTTAAACGCCAGGCATCAGAACCAGCAGTTCTGAAACCCCTGAGAGAGCTCCATGGTGTTCTGAAAGTCCTTCAGAACCAGTAGACCCAACAGGACAGAGGTTCAGGCCGGGCTCAGAGGACCACTTCATCCTGGACCGGTACCACCGCAGAGAGTCACGTCATGCGTGTAATCATGGTGGCAAAGTGGAGCAGCAGCAAGGTTCTGGGTTTGAATCCCGGCCGTGGAGTCTGGAGGTTCTCCCTGTGCGGGTTCTCTCTGGGTTCTGCAGCTGTCTCTCTGGGTTCTGCAGCTGTTCCACGGTGCGGGCCCGTCAGCAGGTCTGAGTGATGCTGCGCCTCCAGCAGCTGCAGCCGGTTATCTGGGAGTCAATAAGATAAGGAGCGGTGCGGCTTCAGCAGGTGATGGATGTGTTCCTGCCACACCTGCCTCCACTGTCTGTGTGTGCAGCTGACACCTGGAGGACAGGTGTCTCCCCTCAGAGTCCCTGTGGACAGGTCTGCACCCCCCCCCCCCCCACTGAAACTGGGTCAGCCGGCACCAACGCCTGCAGAACTGCTGACTCCATCATGGAGTCTGGGTCACCTGGAGGAGCTTCAGGGGTTTGGAGGGAGAGTTACCTGCAGCATTAATGGAGTTCCTGCCTCCTTCACAGAATGCCAGCAGAAGAAAGAGAGCCCCCCCCCCCCCTCCTCTCTGTCCCCCCCCACCATGATGAAGGACACAGAGCTGCCGTTCACCCTGACCCCGCCCCCGGCCTCTTTTTGTCCTGGTAATCGCTGCTGCATGTTCAAGCTGCAGCCTGCAAACAACTTTTATCACTGAGAGCGTCCTCCATCCCTGACCCTTCATCTCCTCCCTCCTCCTCATCCTCTCCTTCACCTTCCTCTCAGTTCCAGGCTTCAGACGATCAGCAGCCACAATCAGGAAGTCAAGCATATAAAATAAAACTGACTAAGGACTCCGAGTTAACCGGATTCCTTAGTCAGTCTCTCTCTCTCTCTATATATCTATATATATATATATCTATATATATATATATATATATATATATATATATATATATATATATATATATATATCTATATATCTATCTATATCTATCTATCTATCTATCTATCTATCTATCTATCTATCTATCTATATATATATATATATATATATATATATATATATATATATATATATATATATATATATGAACAATAAATTAGCCTTTCTAAGAGGCTTGCTTGTCATATTAAATAATCTTTAAAAAAAACTTTATTAAACATACTTTTCATATTCATACATGTGTTTTCTACATGTTGGGGGATTGGGTCTGTTCTCACCAATCAATAAACTAAACTACGTTAATGATGTGACTCGTGTTGTCATGGTTACCACCTAAAGTCGATGGATCAGAAAAGCCTCTGTGTGCGTGGGGGGGGGGGGGTATTCAGGCTTTAGGACGAGGGGTCCTGACTGTGTGAGGATTAAACTCTTTCAGCCTGCTGATCTGTTGTTAGCTCACGTGAACAGCATCCACAGACGGAGTGAATGGCAGACGCTCACAAGATCTCCATACCTCCTCAGGAGGAGGAGGAAGACTAGATCACTTCTACTGAAGGAGAGAGCTGAAGATGTAAAACTGGGTTTGACCAGAGAGGAGAAACCTGCTGTGGTCTGAGGACCTGATGGAGAAGATGGAGCTGGTGGAGCTGGTGGAGCATCTCCACCAGCAGCAGCAGAACAGCTGCAGACTCCAGATTCACTGTGACGTCTGTAAAGAGAGACTTTAGAGATATAATCCTTCTCCTCTGAGATCATAAGGAAAAACTTTAATAATTCGCTTTATTTACCGCGGTGGACTGATGTCTCAGCAGGATGTGGAGAAACTGATCCATGTTCATCTTTAGTAGAACTGATCACTGAGAACATGGACCCGGTTCTGAAGTCCTCACTAAGACTAAGAACGTAGAGAACAGGTCTTTTGGCTCCAGCCTGTTCTGCAGAACCAGAACCAGAACCAGAACCAGACATGGAGAAGCAGCATTTAGTTCCTATGCTCCTCTGATCTGGAACAAACTCCTAGAAAACTGTAAAAGTGCTGAAAGCCTGACTTCCTTTAGATCCAGATTAAAAACCAGTTTTTTTTAGAACTGCTTTTAAATGCTGAATTTAAACTGTAGTTCAGTGAAACTGGATTAAATTTGTGGTCCATCTCCTCCTGACCTGCTGCTAATGTTCCTCTGAACTGTTTCCTTTGTTCATGTCTTGTTACTGAAGGCTGCAGGTCAGACATGGATCAATGTCCACAGGCAGGATTTGAACCTGAGACCTTCCTACTGAGACAACAGTGCTGTCCACTGGTCCACCATGCAGCCTCGACCCGCTAAGTGATCCAGCAGAACTGATGAGTCTTTCTGAGAACATGACCTGATTTTGGGGAAACGGATCTTTGGATCATGGTTCCGCTGCAGCAGCAGAACCTCACAGGAAGTCTCAGCTTCCAGCATCTCCACCTTCTCTGCATGCTTGATGCCAGGAGGCCTGAAGGTCTGGAGTCTGCAGAAACATGCTGCGTTCCTCTCTTAGCTTCTTTTGATGATTTAAACAGAACAATGTACCAGAACCACGCGCTTCATGGTGGGAGCAGGAACTCTGTCCAAACCCAAAGAGCTGGTGCTGGAGAAGTGTTGCTGTGTCTGCAGGGCTGCATGAATGGAGGCGCATGCTCAGGCATCCAGACCCCCCCCCCCCACCACAACACGCTCTCAGCCTCTCGTGTCTTTGTGAGCGTCGGATCTGATTTCAAACCTCTCGTCTCTCTTCTGACAACTTTTTCTGCGTGTCTTTCTGTGCCGGCCCTCGTGTTGTGGAGAGCTGTTAGCCCTGAAAGGAGGGAAGGAAAACAGCGTAAAGCAGTGAAAAAGCCATTAAAAGAATATTTTCTCTTCTGGGCCTTTGTGCGGCCTCTCCTCCGCCTCGACGCAGCACCAAACCACACAAACAAATGCAAATGTCTCTGAAAACTTTACACAGAGAGCGAGCGGGACCCCCGCTCGAGAGAGGGGCTGAATGGGCTCTAAAGGAGAGCCTAATTAATCTAAGTACAGCACCAATAGGCCCACTTGGAATTTTCTTCTCTCCTTTATCTGAATGGGAGGGCAGGGGGAGGGCGGAGGGGGAGGTTGGGGGAGAAAATAAAGAAAAGGGGAAAGAAAGGAGTGAGGGGATCAGGCCTCCACCTTTTCAGTCCGGGGGGATGTTGAACAGCAGCCCCCCCCCCCCCCCTCCTCCTCCCGCTCCGATGATCTGCTGGGTTTCCCTGCGAACACAAACCCAGGAGCAGTTTTGCCATTTTCACATGTTTCTGCAGGAGCCGGGCCTGCGAGGCCGGAGGGCCGCTGCTGTCAGGTGCAGGGGTGGCTGCTGCAGAACAATGGCAGCAGAAGGCTGCAGATGAATGCTCCGGGTAAATCAGTAATGGAGCTAAAGGGCATACGCCTGTGGGGAATTTGCCGGCTTATAAAGGAGCTTTAAGAGGGGCCTTCATTCATATGGGCCCAAAGAGATTTGAATTGCCCCCTTCACAATCACTTGAAAGGATGAGCTCAGGGTGTTCCGAAACAAAGTGGAAATCACTCTGCCTTTCAGCGCTTCTAATAAGCTTTTAACTATTTTACATTATGGCGCTCCCCTCGTCCGCGCCCTCCTCGCCGCCATTGTGGCCTCGCCGGCCGACTTAAAGCTCTGATTTATCATTTTCTTCACGGTGAATTTTTTCCAGAAGCTGAAAGAGGAATCTCTCTGAAAGCTTCATTATGATGAGCTGAGAAGCTCATTATTCAGGCGGGGAACGGGACGAGGCCCGCACAGCGCCGCTCCCACACTGCAGACGTCTGCAGGAGCAGAACCGGGCCGAACGCTGGAGGGTCCCGGTTCCTGGCAGAGGTTCAGTGCAGGAATGGTGGCAGCACAGGGTGCATTCAGGGTTCTGCAGGGTTCTGCAGGGTTCTGCACCAGCGCCGGGTTCTGGCAGGGCTGTCAGTGCTGCGGCAGGAGAACATGGGACGGAGAAGGCCCCGCAGAACTTGCTGCCGCCCCTCGCCGCATCGCCGCATTGTGTGAGCGGCGGCCTCGTTGTCATGGGGACGTTTTATTGCTCTGGAAATTGCTGCAGTCTTTTCGGAGCTTTGGGGGTCAGAGGTTCACCCGGGACACGGCGGGCTGAGCTGAACCGGGAGCTGTGCAGCAGCAGGAGGGGAGGGGGTGGACGTGGATGTGGGGGTGACTGTGGGAGTGGGGGGGGGGGGGGGGGGTCACAGCCAGGAGCCCCTCGCCCTCTGGATGACTTGGCGCAGCAACGAGCCGTGTGGACATTAAGAATTTCATGGTAATCGTAGAAGACAAGAGGGGGCCGACCTTTGGAGCCCAGTCCCCCCCCCACCAACAACAACGGCCCCCCGCTGGGTGAAGAGGAGGAAGAAGAGTAAAGATGCATCATCGGCCGTGTGACCGGCTCACCTGCAACGGCAGACCTGCAGCAGGAGAACCACCAGGTGAAGGTTCTAACAGAACCAGGGAACATATCACTAAAGCTTAGACCAACCAAACTCTTTGTTGGACTTAGTGTTAGGGTTATCGTTCTGGGTTCTCCAGCTGCCTTCAAAGGTTCTGAAATGTTGGGTCGTCCCTGAATTGACGGCATGTTTACGACGGCTCCGCCCCGCTGACGTGTTGCCCAGGCAGATCTAGAAGGAACCGCTTTAACAGAGGCTCTTCCCTCCCTGCAACATCAAGGCCATGAAGACAAGAAATGCTCAAATGAGCCGTGCATCAATCACTGAAGTTACTCCAGAACCTTCAGAACCACAGACAAATCAAAGTTTAAATGGCCAACTTATCAGAATCAGAACCAGATGTGTGTGAACACAGACAATGCAGTGATTGTACAATGCTCACAATGTGCTCACTTATAAAATAATACGTCAGTAATGCAGTAATTAAACCAGTCAGTCTGCAGGATAGAAACTCCTGAACACGACAGAAATCTGAGAACGCAGAAATACCAGAGAATTCACCTGGCAGACAAGGTTACATGTAAGCTGCTGTTATTTTCCAACAAGAAGAAGGTGTCCTCATTTCTCCCGTTATCTCTGCCTCTCAGGCTGAGCCCTCAGGTTTGTCAGACAGTTTGCTTCTTACTACTCTCCACCATTTTCAAGGTTTACGATGAGAGCAGCGGAGCTACAACGAACGGCTAACGGCGAAGCTAACAGGATACATTAACACTAAGAGTGCGCAGGAAGAGGAAACTAGCAAGAACGAGCCACACGTTGGCGTTAGAGGAGCATGTTAGGATGATCAGCGTGGGACAACCAATCGATTAGTGATCCCCTGGGACTAGAAGCTGAAAGAAGATCGTCCACTATGCTTAAGTTAAAACTAGGCTTGTTTGGTCAAAACAAAAATAGTTTGTCACATAAAATCAGGAACCAGCCAGTTTCTGCCTCTTTCATGAGTTCTTCAGACTATGGAGATGTGGCGTACATGAAAGCCTCAGCCAGCTCCTGTCTGTGGACGCTGTCCATCACGCAGCTCCATGCACCTGATACTCCTGGTTCAGTGGCCCTACAGACTCTCACACTGCTCCACATTCATTCACAGACCCATCCTGGGTCTGGTTCCGTCACACCTGTCACGTCTCATGTAAAAAGCATCACCACAGCCATCGCTATCAGGGATTTATTCAGTGTCCCAGCAGAGAAACGTTCTTCTTCTCTGGCCTTTCCTCCTGGAGCATCCGCCAGCAGGACCTCAAGCTGAGGATTCAACATTTTAATAAAAGGAAAGTACGTCTGGAGAGACTTGTACTAGTTTCCAGGGAAGCCGTGCTAGTCTTGTTTTCCATTGTCCTGCTTGGTAGATTGTATTATTATTGTTTTTACCTTATTGTTGTTGATGTAACAGACGTCTCTTATGAGTCTCATGACATTATTCCTGTTTATTGGATCTGTCCTCAGCTTTTGACATTAAAATTAAAATTCGGTTACATCAACTACAAAATTAGTTAGGTGGTTCTGAACAACAGAAGGATTTCCATGTTTGTGATTAATAATATGTCTGAAGTCACATCTCTGTTGCATTTTGTTCCTCAGGGCTTTTGTTTCTTTTGTACATCAGCCCCCTTGGAAGGTTATTAGCAGCTTTAAAAACGTGCCTTACCCTTTATATACCGTTTATATGCTGATGATATTCAGTTGTACTGCTCCTTTAATGATTCAGAGTTTAACAAGTTAGATGACCTACTAAACTGTATTGCTTGTATTGAGGAGTGGCTCACCAATAAGCGTCTTCAGGTGAACTCTACTAAGACTGAAACTCTGATTATTGATCAAACATCTCCTCGGTTCCTTAGGCTCCTCATCCAGCCCAGTCTAAGAAACCTTGGTGTTCTTTTTGACCCGTCGCTGTCCCTGGATTCCCATTCAAAACTTTTAGGTAAAAATTGCATTAATCACTTGAGAAATATCTCCAAGTTGAGGGCAATAATTTCCAAATTGGACCTGGAGATGATTATTTATGCCTTTATTATTATTATCACTCGTCTCCCGTTGGTCCAGAACGCTGCAGCGAGGCTTTTAACAGGAATAAACAGAAACGCTCACATCACACCAGTTTTATCCTCTTTACTTTGGCTACCGTTCAAATTTAGAATCTATTTTAAAATTTTAGGTTTGACATTTAGAGCTTTTAATGGACAGGCCCTCCATTACATCTGAGAACTTTTAATCCTTTACTCTCTGGTCCTCGGGCCAGAACCTTCTGAAGGTCCCTGTTGAAAGCAGCTGAGGACACTTTTATTTCTTAAATGTACAATGTTATCCTTTATAAACTGTTTTTGTGATATTTCCATTTGGTATTTATTACACTCTGTAAAGCACTTTGTGATTTTTATCTCTGAAAGTGTGAAAGTGCTTTATAAATAAAGTTTACATAATAATAATAATAATAAAAATAATAATAATAATAATAATAATAATAATAATAATAATAATAATAATAATAATAATAATAATGCTCCAAATCAGACGTCTCCATGTTGTTCTGTCAGACCGATCACCGCTCAGATCAATGAACCAATTAGTGGAGGCCAGAGGTCTGCTGAGGGAAGCACTGCTCTGGGGGGGGGGGGGGGGGGGGGGGGGGTTACAGGTGCTTTCAGTGGCAATGAGGGAGGAGGGTGGGTGAGAAGGGGGAGTCAGAGGTTATCTTGTGGAGCAGAGAGAGCAGAGGGCAGAACCTCCATCTGGTTCAGGTTCCTGATCCATATCTTGGTCTGTGGTGACGGTGCAGGGAGGGGGTCCACTGCTGGGGGAGTGGCGTCCATGTTGCTGCTGTGTAATCTGACCATGCTTGGAGAATTAGGTGGTTTCTGAACTGAACTGGTTCTGGTCGTATTCAACAGGAGGCCCTCCTGTGGGTCCCACACGGCTCCATACTCGGCCCTGTCATGCTTTCTCTGTAGAGCCTTCTGGCTCCTCCACAGCCAAACCAAATCGGTCTTTTTACTGTTCTGTATTTGCCATTCCAGTCCAGTGAAAGTGTGACATCTAGCTCTTCATTGAGCTACATTAGGGAGATAAAGCTGTGCCTGTTTGAAATGAGAAGACTTTCCACCCTTAGCAGTGGCTCTTTGGCTTCAACTTTCAAGCTGAAACTTGGCAGATTAATTCTGTGTGAGGAGCTTCACCTCTTGGCTAAACTTGGAAATCATCCAGACATGATTATTGCAGTGTCAGAACGCCCTTTCTCACCTGCAGCGAGTGCAGAACACTGCAGCCGTCTTTTAACCATCATATATAAACACCTCAAGCATCTAATCAGCTTCTAGTTAATAGCACAATCTAGTTTCAAATTCAACAGCAGTTTTTCCTGTCATAGCTCCTTTAGCCTAGGAATCTCACAACGTCCCTTACTGACGCTAAGGAGCTACAAGGTATCCCACAATCCTTTGCATGACATAACATATAATAACAGCCTCCATGTCTCTGACTCCATGTTTCTGACTCCATCCTCCATGTCTCTGACTCCATCCTCCATGTTTCTGACTCCATCCTCCATGTTTCTGACTCCATCCTCCATGTTTCTGACTCCATCCTCCATGTTTCTGACTCCATCCTCCATGTTTCTGACTCCATCCTCCATGTTTCTGACTCCATCCTCCATGTCTCTGACTCCATCCTCTATGTTTCTGACTCCATCCTCCATGTTTCTGACTCCATCCTCTATGTTTCTGACTCCGTCCTCCATGTCTCTGACTCCATCCTCCATGTTTCTGACTCCATCCTCCATGTCTCTGACTCCATCCTCCATGTTTCTGACTCCATCCTCCATGTTTCTGACTCCATCCTCCATGTTTCTGACTCCATCCTCCATGTCTCTGACTCCATCCTCCATGTCTCTGACTCCATCCTCCACGTCTCTGACTCCATCCTCCGTGTCTCTGACTCCATCCTCCATGTCTCTGACTCCATCCTCCATGTCTCTGACTCCATCCTCCACGTCTCTGACTCCATCCTCCAGGGAGCAGGAGCTATTATGATGGGTATTCACAATCTGTGTCCGTGGGGTGGTAGGATGGGGTGTGGGGGGACGGGGTGGAGTTCTGCTGCCATCTCTGCTACCTCAGAGTTGTGGAGGCGTCCAGTTCCAGAAGAGGATGTAGTGAAGGCATCATCTACAGACCTGGTGGTTCTGTGGGTGAACTGCAGGGGGTCCAGGAGCGGCTCTGATGGATCTATGGTGGGTCGCCACAAGGTGCTGAACGGACTTCATTACTAGAGAGGTCAGAGCAACGGTCTGAGGTCATTTAGTGGTCCTTGGGGACAGAGACGATGGTGGACAGTGAGGGGTTCAAATGTCTGAACACCGGAGTCTTCATCATCTGGAGTCTGTTTAGATGACGGAATCAGAAAGAAGATTTTTGTGAACTTGAACCTTTAGTTGTCTGCAGTTTGAACAGAGAAGATTCATTTTTAAGTTAGTTATTTATATATTCCTTCTGGGTTTTTACGGCACTAGAGGCTCATTTTTCTTAAAGTAGGCTGACAGGAAGCCGGGTTTGACAGAAGGGGGAGGGGGGGGGGCACGTGGTAAATGACCTCCGGCTGGAATCGAACCCGAACTAGCCCTGAACCTTTGGAGCACGCCTGATTTTTAAGTTTACCGGTTTTGTCTACAAGGATTTCAGTGAACCCTGTGACAGGCATCCCACCGGCGCTGATTTGGTTTGTGTGTTTAAAACCCACTTAAAACGCCTTTAAAAGCCAATAATACACAACAACTGCTTCATACTGACCGCTGACAGCTGGGATGGAGCCGTTACCCACAAACCCAACCTAAAACCATTTCCTGAACTCAACATATTCAGGAAGAAACTGTAGAAACAGTTTGAATAACAGGAGCCGAACAGTTTCTGTCTGAATGGAAAATCACTTTGTTTCTCTGAATATTCAATCCGATAATCTCCCATCACACAGCAGCTAGTTGCTTCATCCCCGGTCATAGTGTTGATGAAGCTGTGTGTGTCGCTGCTTCACTGCTCTCCTGACTGACACTCTCCTGTGACTCTCTGTTCTGCCCCTGTGGCCTCTTACCCCCCCCCCCCCCCCCACACGCCCCGGGGAAGACAATGTTGGCCCCCTCCCCCTCTCTCACATTACAGCTCCTCTTCACCCTCTCAGGGTCCTTCACCCATCACTTCTACCTGTCCAGCAGCATGAGGCGTTCAGGCTGCATCAGAATTTCCTCCGTCGGCTCTCATCATGAAGGATTTCTGTCCCAGCGGGGCTCCAATCTGAAGGGAAATACTGAAGCTGCAGCAGAAAGTGTGTATTTCTATTGCTAAGCTATAGAAACTGAAGTGTCTGCGGACTGTGGCCAGAAGTTCAAAAGCACATTCAAAGTCAGAGGAACCCAGAACCAGAACAATCAAGATATGAATCATAAAAGGCCTGAACCTCTGCAGAGATTGAATGAAAGCGATCTCAGTGACGAAGCTGGAAGACGTGTTGAAGTTCAGTTGGCGGTCCTTAAAGTGGAAACTGGAACGTTCAGAAATCTATAAACTTTAGGAGCAATAAGTCAACCTAAACCACTCTCATGTGTCACCAATGATGGAAGTAACGTTCCCTGTAAACAATCCTCTCCATCAACAACGTCTTAGTCATGTTTTCTCCTTTCAAGCCTACGGTCCAGAACCATAGACATTATATACGTAGACGCCTCATTACGTGCTGGAGCGCATCCTGGGTCGCCGCCATTTTTATTGTTGTTATTAACAATATTTACAGCAATTATGGTATTACTGTCAAATAACTGCCAAACCTCAAAGGATGCCAGTACAGGCTGCCTCCAAACACAGAGGTAGAGAAACAAAACTAACTAAAGATTTGGGATTAAGCACAGACAAAATAAATCGAAAGCTTAAAAAAAGCTTTAAAAAAAATAATTAAATAATACAGTTCCACATATTTCTGTTTGTCATGAATTGTACAGATAAGAGGAACTGGCTAGTTCTTTGTGAAAAGTGGGGAAAAAAACAATGAAAAATTTAGCCATAACAATTATGATATTCACAATACTTTCAATTCTGTTTTCTAATTTTATAGTCCCAAAGATAATTTCATTCTTAGAATGTGGCAGGGCTCCGGGGGTGGATGAGATTCGCCCTGAGTACCTTAAGGCTCTGGATGTTGTGGGGCTGTGTTGGTTAACGCGGCTCTGCAGCATTGCGTGAACATCGGGGGCAGTTCCCCTGGATTGGCAGACTGGGGTGGTGGTCCCCCTATTTAAAAAGGGGGACCGGAGGGTGTGTTCCACCTACAGAGGAATCACACTCTTAAGCCTCCCTGGTAAGGTCTATTCAGGGGTTCTGGAAAGGAGGGTCCGTCGGATAGTCGAATCTCGGATTCAGGAAGAGCAGTGTGGTTTTCGTCCTGGCCGTGGACCACTGGACCAGCTCTATACCCTCAGCAGGATTCTGGAGGGGGCATGGGAGTTTGCCCAACCAGTCTACATGTGTTTTGTGGATCTGGAGAAGGCATTCGACCGTGTCCCCCGGGGGATCCTGTGGGGGGTACTCCGGGAGTATGGAGTACCGGACCCTTTAATAAGGGCTGTCAGGTCTCTGTACGACCGGTGTCAGAGTCTGGTCCGCATTGCCGGCAGTAAGTCGGACTCGTTTCCGGTGAGAGTTGGACTCCGCCAAGGCTGCCCTTTGTCACCGATTCTGTTCATAACTT
This sequence comes from Fundulus heteroclitus, assembly GCF_011125445.2. Taxonomy (NCBI): domain Eukaryota; kingdom Metazoa; phylum Chordata; class Actinopteri; order Cyprinodontiformes; family Fundulidae; genus Fundulus; species Fundulus heteroclitus. Next base: position 16,436,663 of record NC_046383.1, read on the forward strand.
TTATGGACAGAATTTCTAGGCGCAGCCAAGGTGTTGAGGGGATCCGCTTTGGTGGCCTTAGGATTGCGTCTCTGCTATTCACGGATGACGTGGTCCTGTTGGCTTCATCAGGGCGTGATCTACAGCTCTCACTAGAGCGGTTCGCAGCCGAGTGCGAAGCGGCCGGGATGAAAATCAGTGCCTCCAAATCCGAGACCATGGTCTTGAACCGGAAAAGGGTAGAGTGCCTTCTCCGGGTTGGGGAGGATGTGCTGCCCCTAGTGGAGGAGTTCAAGTATCTTGGGGTCTTGTTCAGGAATGAGGGGAAGATGGAGCGGGAGATGGACAGGCGGATTGGTGCAGCGTCTGCTGTGAAGCGGGCGCTGTACCGATCCGTTGTGGTGAAGAGAGAGCTGAGCCAAAAGGCCAAGCTCTCGATTTACCGGTCGATCTACGTTCCTACCCTCATCTATGGTCACGAGCTTTGGGTCGTGACCGAAAGAACGAGATCCCGGATCCAAGCGGCTGAAATGAGTTTTCTCCGTAGTGTGTACATGTGAGAGAGCGTGAGATAAATTGAAATGAACTCGTTTCTTTATTAAAATGTACAATATATTAATTTATACATTTATGAATTTGCAATACCACACGTTCCTTGTATTTCCAAGTTTAAAATCAAGTATTTATACATTAATAGGCCATATGTCTGTCTGTTAAAGAAATCATTGAATATATCTCTAATTAGGCTTATAAATGGGTCAAAACTGATATGGGGCTTCAAGCAGTTCTGGTTAAATGAGGAGAAATGCTCCACATGTGAAAATCTTAGCGCTCTGAGGAGCTTTTAGGGAATTTAACACATTTTTTGGGGTTTTTGTCCATCAGCTGCTTTTGTCCAGCATCAGGTTTTAGGAGCATGTTATCCATGTTCTGCTGGCTGTTGAGGAACAAAAGCTCTTTGAAGGACTTCTTGTTTCAACAACAGAAATCTCAGAGCTGATCTGTCAGTTTCAGGCTGTTTCTGTAAACCGTTCTCCATGAGAGATCAACAGCTGCAGTGCTTTAGTGCCGAAGAATGATCCCAGAAAGCCTTCAGTCTGAGGATGTCTCTTCACCATGGAGGTCGTCGCCCTCAGGCCAACGCTGCTCCTTTTCACCTCTTTCAGTTTCGCTTTGTTTCCTCTTTTCTCTCTGCTTCTGTTTTCTCTCTCTGGTTTTCCGTGTTTCTTCTCAATAAATGTGTTGAACGTTAGTAACACCTGGGAGAATCTGAATTCTTCCCCTTTTCCTTCAAACTGACAACGACTAATAACATTTTAATTGGATTTCTTTCCAGTTTAATCTAACCACGTTTCTATTCTTGTTGAATAACTGTACGTTCTCTTATTGTCATGCCCTGTTTTTTCTACCCTTGTGTGGCAGAAGACCTAAGGAGTTCATTCTGTTACAAGTGGGTTGCTGGTTCAAACCCATACTCTGAATGTCTGTCGTGTCCTTGGGCAAAACACTTCACCCACTTTGCCTGCTGACCAGAGGTGTCAAAAGTACTCACATCTATCACTCAAGTAGAAGTATAAATACTTTAAAAATACTTCTGTAGAAGTATCAAACCTTTTACTCAAGTTTAAAAGTATTGGGTTCAAAACTAATTAAAGTATTACAGTAAAAGTAATTTTAGTATAAAAATGCCACTGAGGACAAAAGCTAAGGCATCTCAGGCCACAGGGGGCTATAATGCAAGCCTCCCCTCTCCCCACCCCAAAAAAAAAGATTTCTTAAGGCCATCATAACTATAATATATAGTTTTATGTAAATATTGAAAACAAATGGAATTGGCTGTTTCACCCACACATATGTCCATTGAAAACGACCCATTTAGTACGATGCAAATATATTCCATTTAGCTGGAACACTGAGCATCAACATTATTTCATGGAGCAGAAAATCTGATGACTGGTTGCCTTTAGGTACTGGTGCAAAAAGTCAACTTTAGAGACATTATCAATAATCTTTTACTTGTTATTGAAATGAAAATGAAATGTATTACGCCTGAAATACTTTGTTTTATCCTATTTAACAAATAGGATGGGATTAGCTCAGAACCTTTTTTTGCAAAAGGTTCTGAGTGTTCAGCCACAATGTGGAGAGGAAACGGATGAGGAGGAAGAACAGAGAAGACTCATCTCCAGTTGAGAGGAGAAGGTAGCAGGAACTCTTCTCCTGGTGTTTGACAGGAGGAGGTGAAGCTTGCAGTGAAAGGAGCCAGAGGAGGAAGAGGAGGAGGACACTGCAGAGAGCTTTAGTCTTTGCACACAAAGAACATAAAGTAGGCTAACAAATTGAGAACAATGTGGAGGAATTTACAATGAGCTGAATGGAAGTGGGCGCTGATTAACCTGACTGATGTCTCTCTGTGCGCACTCAAGAAGAGCTGTCTGTCAAAGTAGCACAAAGAAAAGTGACTCAAGACCAAAGGATACTGATTCAAACCCAATGAAATCTGACTCACGACCAAAGAAACCTGATTAGAGACAAGACTAAACAGACTCAATGCCAACAAGCTGAGCCAAAAGGAAAAGGTTTCAGTACCAGAGGATTTCTGTTACTGATGCAACATCCAGACAGAAACAGGCTAAAAATTCATCAGGTTACTAATTTTGAGGAGGGGGAGAGCACCTCTTCAGGCAGAATCCAGGTTCAGAGCTTTGGACTGACAGGTTTCTAAGTGTATCTGCTTGTTCTCTGGGTATCTGAGAATGTTTGGGCCAGGTGAAGGGCGGGGCTCCAAGTGAAGGATGGGCTTTCAGCTGAAACCACAAATCTGTCTGGTGGGTAAAGTCCTTTATTTCCTCCCTGGGTGAGGAAGTGTGTTTTTATCGTTGTTAGGAACTCTTGTTAATAAAACGTGTTTTCAGGTGCAATAATATCATGTGACTTTGGGTTGCTTCTGCTTGAGTAGCCTAAAAACATAAATACATAAAATAGGATTAAGAGCTGTAGTGATAGCACTGCTCATCATTTATGTATTAAAAAGTAACGATCAAGGCGCGCTGGTGGTGCAGGGGTAGCCATGCAGCCCAAGTAATGAGGCCTCAGTCCTCGGCTTGGCTGATGCAGGTTCAGCTCTAGCCTGCGGATCTTTGCTGGTTTCCTTCGCCCTCTCTCAGCCCCCTTCTGTCAGTCTACCTTTAACATAAAGGACACTAGTGTCAAAATCAATCCTAAAATATATAATGAAAAGAAGCTTGCTTTCATTTTTACTGTAATATAAACAGGTGTTTATGTAACCTTGCTTACTTTATTTTGTAAAATAAACAGGTGGTTCTGTACCCTTGCTCACTTTATCTTTAAAAAAATACAGGTGGTTCTGTAACCCTTGTTTACTTTATTTTGTAAAATAAACAGGTGGTTCTGTAACCATGCTTAACTTTTTACTGTAAAATATACAGGTGGTTCTGTAACCTTGCTTTCATTTTTAATTTAAAATATACAGGTGGTTCTGTAACCTTGCTGACTCTATCTTTAAAAAAAATACAGGTGGTTCTGTAACCTTGCTTACTTTAATTTGTAAAATAAACAGGTGGTTCTGTAACCTTGCTCACCTTATCTTTAAAAAAATACAGGTGGTTCTGTAACCTTGCTTTCATTTTTACTTTAAAATATACAGGTGGTTCTGTAACCTTGTTTACTTTATTTTGTAAAATAAACAGGTGGTTCTGTACCCTTGCTCACTTTATCTTTAAAAAATACAGGTGGTTCTGTAACCCTTGTTTACTTTATTTTGTAAAATAAACAGGTGGTTCTGTAACCATGCTTAAATTTTTACTGTATAATATACAGGTGGTTCTGTAACCTTGCTTTCATTTTTACTTTAAAATATACAGGTGGTTCTGTAACCTTGCTTACTTTAATTTGTAAAATAAACAGGTGGTTCTGTAACTTTCCTTTCATTTTACTGTAAAATATACAGGTGGTTTTGTAACCTTGCTTACTTTATTTTGTAAAATATACAGGTGGTTCTGTAACCATGCTTAAATTTTTACTGTAAAATATACAGGTGGTTCTGTAACCTTGCTTTAATTTTTACTTTAAAATATACAGGTGGTTTTGTAACCTTGCTTACTTTATTTTGTAAAATATACAGGTGGTTCTGTAACCTTGCTTTCATTTTTACTTTAAAATATACAGGTGGTTCTGTAACCTTACTGACTCTATCTTTAAAAAAAATACAGGTGGTTCTGTAACCTTGCTTACTTTAATTTGTAAAATAAACAGGTGGTTCTGTAACCTTGCTCACCTTATCTTTAAAAAAATACAGGTGGTTCTGTAACCTTGCTTTCATTTTTACTTTAAAATATACAGGTGGTTCTGTAACCTTGCTGACTCTATCTTTAAAAAAAATACAGGTGGTTCTGTAACCTTGCTTAAATTTTTACTGTAAAATATACAGGTGGTTCTGTAACCTTGCTTTAATTTTTACTTTAAAATATACAGGTGGTTTTGTAACCTTGCTTACTTTATTTTGTAAAATATACAGGTGGTTCTGTAACCTTGCTTTAATTTTTACTTTAAAATATACAGGTGGTTTGGAACCTTGCTTACTTTATTTTGTAAAATAAACAGGTGGTTCTGTAACTTTCCTTTAATTTTACTGTAAAATAAACAAATGATTCAGTAACATTACATTTTTACTGTAAAATAAACAGGTAGTATCTGTAACGTTACTTACATTTTTACTGTAAAATACAGAATATAGGTGGTTCTGGAACCTTGCTTACTTTATTTTGTAAAATAAACATTTGCTTCTGTAACTTTCCTTTCATTTTACTGTAAAATATACAGGTGGTTCTGTAACCTTGCTTAAATGTTTACTGTCAAACAGGTGGTTTTGTAACCTTGCTTACTTTATTTTGTAAAATATACAGGTGGTTCTGTAACCATGCTTAAATTTTTACTGTAAAATATACAGGTGGTTCTGTAACCTTGCTTACTTTATTTTGTAAAATAAACAGGTGGTTCTGTAACCATGCTTAAATTTTTACTGTAAAATATACAGGTGGTTCTGTAACCTTGCTGTCATTTTTACTTTAAAATATACAGGTGGTTCTGTAACCTTGCTTTCATTTTTACTTTAAAATATACAGGTGGTTCTGTAACCTTGCTTTCATTTTTACTTTAAAATATACAGGTGGTTCTGTAACCTTGCTTTCATTTTTACTTTAAAATATACAGGTGGTTCTGTAACCTTGCTGACTCTATCTTTAAAAAAAATACAGGTGGTTCTGTAACCTTGCTTACTTAAATTTGTAAAATAAACAGGTGGTTCTGTAACCATGCTTAAATTTTTACTGTAAAATATACAGGTGGTTCTGTAACCTTGCTTACTTTATTTTGTAAAATAAACAGGTGGTTCTGTAACCATGCTTAAATTTTTACTGTAAAATATACAGGTGGTTCTGTAACCTTGCTGTCATTTTTACTTTAAAATATACAGGTGGTTCTGTAACCTTGTTTACTTTATTTTGTAAAATAAACAGGTGGTTCTGTAACCATGCTTAATTTTTTACTGTCAAATAAACAGGTGGTTCTGTAAACTTGCTCACTTTATTTTGCAAAATAAACATTTGCTTCTGTAACTTTCCTTTCATTTTACTGTAAAATATACAGGTGGTTTTGTAACCTTGCTTTAATTTTTACTTCAAAATATAGAGGTGGTTTTGTAACCTTGCTTACTTTATTTTGTAAAATATACAGGTGGTTCTGTAACCTTGCTGTCATTTTTACTTTAAAATATACAGGTGGTTCTGTAACCTTGCTTTCATTTTTACTTTAAAATATACAGGTGGTTCTGTAACCTTGCTTTCATTTTTACTTTAAAATATACAGGTGGTTCTGTAACCTTGCTTTCATTTTTACTTTAAAATATACAGGTGGTTCTGTAACCTTGCTTTCATTTTTACTTTAAAATATACAGGTGGTTCTGTAACCTTGCTGACTCTATCTTTAAAAAAAAATACAGGTGGTTCTGTAACCTTGCTTACTTTAATTTGTAAAATAAACAGGTGGTTCTGTAACCATGCTTAAATTTTTACTGTAAAATATACAGGTGGTTCTGTAAACTTGCTTACTTTATTTTGTAAAATAAAGTGGTGGTTTTTAACCTTGCTTTCATTTTTACTGTCAAATAAACATTTGCTTCTGTAACTTTCCTTTAATTTTATTGTAAAATAAACAGATAATTCAGTAACATTACATTTTTACTGTAAAATAAACAGGTAGTATGTGTAACGTTACTTACATTTTTACTGTAAAATACAGAATATAGGTGGTTCTGGAACCTTGCTTTAATTTTTACTTTAAAATATACAGGTGGTTTTGTAACCTTGCTTACTTTATTTTGTAAAATATACAGGTGGTTCTGTAACCTTGCTTTAATTTTTACTTTAAAATATACAGGTGGTTTGGAACCTTGCTTACTTTATTTTGTAAAATAAACAGGTGGTTCTGTAACTTTCCTTTAATTTTACTGTAAAATAAACAAATGATTCAGTAACATTACATTTTTACTGTAAAATAAACAGGTAGTATCTGTAACGTTACTTACATTTTTACTGTAAAATACAGAATATAGGTGGTTCTGGAACCTTGCTTACTTTATTTTGTAAAATAAACATTTGCTTCTGTAACTTTCCTTTCATTTTACTGTAAAATATACAGGTGGTTCTGTAACCATGCTTACTTTATTTTGTAAAATAAACAGGTGGTTCTGTAACCATGCTTAAATTTTTACTGTAAAATATACAGGTGGTTCTGTAATCTTGCTTACTTTATTTTGTAAAATAAACAGGTGGTTCTGTACCCTTGCTCACTTTATCTTTTAAAAAAATACATGTGGTTCTGTAACCTTGTTTACTTTATTTTGTAAAATAAACAGGTGGTTCTGTAACCTTGCTTAAATTTTTACTGTAAAATATACAGGTGGTTCTGTAACCTTGCTGTCATTTTTACTTTAAAATATACAGGTGGTTCTGTAACCTTGCTTTAATTTTTACTTTAAAATATACAGGTGGTTCTGTAACCTTGCTTACTTTATTTTGTAAAATAAACAGGTGGTTCTGTAACCTTGCTTACTTTATTTTGTAAAATAAACAGGTGGTTCTGTAACCTTGCTGACTCTATCTTTAAAAAAATACAGGTGGTTCTGTAACCTTGCTTACTTTATTTTGTAAAATAAACAGGTGGTTCTGTAACCATGCTTACATTTTTACTGTAAAATATACAGGTGGTTCTGTAACCTTGCTTACTTTATTTTGTAAAATAAACAGGTGGTTCTCTAACCATGCTTAAATTTTTACTGTAAAATATACAGGTGGTTCTGTAACCTTGCTGTCATTTTTACTTTAAAATATACAGGTGGTTCTGTAACCTTGTTTACTTTATTTTGTAAAATAAACAGGTGGTTCTGTAACCATGCTTAATTTTTTACTGTCAAATAAACAGGTGGTTCTGTAAACTTGCTCACTTTATTTTGCAAAATAAACATTTGCTTCTGTAACTTTCCTTTCATTTTACTGTAAAATATACAGGTGGTTTTGTAACCTTGCTTTAATTTTTACTTCAAAATATACAGGTGGTTTTGTAACCTTGCTTACTTTATTTTGTAAAATATACAGGTGGTTCTGTAACCTTGCTGTCATTTTTACTTTAAAATATACAGGTGGTTCTGTAACCTTGCTGACTCTATCTTTAAAAAAAAAATACAGGTGGTTCTGTAACCTTGCTTACTTTAATTTGTAAAATAAACAGGTGGTTCTGTAACCATGCTTAAATTTTTACTGTAAAAAATACAGGTGGTTCTGTAACCATGCTTAAATTTTTACTGTAAAATATACAGGTGGTTCTGTAAACTTGCTTACTTTATTTTGTAAAATAAAGTGGTGGTTTTTAACCTTGCTTTCATTTTTACTGTCAAATAAACATTTGCTTCTGTAACTTTCCTTTAATTTTATTGTAAAATAAACAGATAATTCAGTAACATTACATTTTTACTGTAAAATAAACAGGTAGTATCTGTAACGTTACTTACATTTTTACTGTAAAATACAGAATATAGGTGGTTCTGGAACCTTGCTTTAATTTTTACTTTAAAATATACAGGTGGTTTTGTAACCTTGCTTACTTTATTTTGTAAAATATACAGGTGGTTCTGTAACCTTGCTTTAATTTTTACTTTAAAATATACAGGTGGTTTGGAACCTTGCTTACTTTATTTTGTAAAATAAACAGGTGGTTCTGTAACTTTCCTTTAATTTTACTGTAAAATAAACAAATGATTCAGTAACATTACATTTTTACTGTAAAATAAACAGGTAGTATCTGTAACGTTACTTACATTTTTACTGTAAAATACAGAATATAGGTGGTTCTGGAACCTTGCTTACTTTATTTTGTAAAATAAACATTTGCTTCTGTAACTTTCCTTTCATTTTACTGTAAAATATACAGGTGGTTCTGTAACCATGCTTACTTTATTTTGTAAAATAAACAGGTGGTTCTGTAACCATGCTTAAATTTTTACTGTAAAATATACAGGTGGTTCTGTAATCTTGTTTACTTTATTTTGTAAAATAAACAGGTGGTTCTGTAACCTTGCTTACTTTATTTTGTAAAATATACAGGTGGTTCTGTAACCTTGCTTTAATTTTTACTTTAAAATATACAGGTGGTTTGGAACCTTGCTTACTTTATTTTGTAAAATAAACAGGTGGTTCTGTAACTTTCCTTTAATTTTACTGTAAAATAAACAAATGATTCAGTAACATTACATTTTTACTGTAAAATAAACAGGTAGTATCTGTAACGTTACTTACATTTTTACTGTAAAATACAGAATATAGGTGGTTCTGGAACCTTGCTTACTTTATTTTGTAAAATAAACATTTGCTTCTGTAACTTTCCTTTCATTTTACTGTAAAATATACAGGTGGTTCTGTAACCATGCTTACTTTATTTTGTAAAATAAACAGGTGGTTCTGTAACCATGCTTAAATTTTTACTGTAAAATATACAGGTGGTTCTGTAATCTTGTTTACTTTATTTTGTAAAATAAACAGGTGGTTCTGTAACCTTGCTTAAATTTTTACTGTAAAATATACAGGTGGTTCTGTAACCTTGCTGTCATTTTTACTTTAAAATATACAGGTGGTTCTGTAACCTTGCTTTAATTTTTACTTTAAAATATACAGGTGGTTCTGTAACCTTGCTTACTTTATTTTGTAAAATAAACAGGTGGTTCTGTAACCTTGCTTTCATTTTTACTTTAAAATATACAGGTGGTTCTGTAACCTTGCTTTCATTTTTACTTTAAAATATACAGGTGGTTCTGTAACCTTGCTGACTCTATCTTTAAAAAAAAAATACAGGTGGTTCTGTAACCTTGCTTACTTTAATTTGTAAAATAAACAGGTGGTTCTGTAACCATGCTTAAATTTTTACTGTAAAATATACAGGTGGTTCTGTAAACTTGCTTACTTTATTTTGTAAAATAAAGTGGTGGTTTTTAACCTTGCTTTCATTTTTACTGTCAAATAAACATTTGCTTCTGTAACTTTCCTTTAATTTTATTGTAAAATAAACAGATAATTCAGTAACATTACATTTTTACTGTAAAATAAACAGGTAGTATGTGTAACGTTACTTACATTTTTACTGTAAAATACAGAATATAGGTGGTTCTGGAACCTTGCTTTAATTTTTACTTTAAAATATACAGGTGGTTTTGTAACCTTGCTTACTTTATTTTGTAAAATATACAGGTGGTTCTGTAACCTTGCTTTAATTTTTACTTTAAAATATACAGGTGGTTTGGAACCTTGCTTACTTTATTTTGTAAAATAAACAGGTGGTTCTGTAACTTTCCTTTAATTTTACTGTAAAATAAACAAATGATTCAGTAACATTACATTTTTACTGTAAAATAAACAGGTAGTATCTGTAACGTTACTTACATTTTTACTGTAAAATACAGAATATAGGTGGTTCTGGAACCTTGCTTACTTTATTTTGTAAAATAAACATTTGCTTCTGTAACTTTCCTTTCATTTTACTGTAAAATATACAGGTGGTTCTGTAACCATGCTTACTTTATTTTGTAAAATAAACAGGTGGTTCTGTAACCATGCTTAAATTTTTACTGTAAAATATACAGGTGGTTCTGTAATCTTGCTTACTTTATTTTGTAAAATAAACAGGTGGTTCTGTACCCTTGCTCACTTTATCTTTTAAAAAAATACATGTGGTTCTGTAACCTTGTTTACTTTATTTTGTAAAATAAACAGGTGGTTCTGTAACCTTGCTTAAATTTTTACTGTAAAATATACAGGTGGTTCTGTAACCTTGCTGTCATTTTTACTTTAAAATATACAGGTGGTTCTGTAACCTTGCTTTAATTTTTACTTTAAAATATACAGGTGGTTCTGTAACCTTGCTTACTTTATTTTGTAAAATAAACAGGTGGTTCTGTAACCTTGCTTACTTTATTTTGTAAAATAAACAGGTGGTTCTGTAACCTTGCTGACTCTATCTTTAAAAAAATACAGGTGGTTCTGTAACCTTGCTTACTTTATTTTGTAAAATAAACAGGTGGTTCTGTAACCATGCTTACATTTTTACTGTAAAATATACAGGTGGTTCTGTAACCTTGCTTACTTTATTTTGTAAAATAAACAGGTGGTTCTCTAACCATGCTTAAATTTTTACTGTAAAATATACAGGTGGTTCTGTAACCTTGCTGTCATTTTTACTTTAAAATATACAGGTGGTTCTGTAACCTTGTTTACTTTATTTTGTAAAATAAACAGGTGGTTCTGTAACCATGCTTAATTTTTTACTGTCAAATAAACAGGTGGTTCTGTAAACTTGCTCACTTTATTTTGCAAAATAAACATTTGCTTCTGTAACTTTCCTTTCATTTTACTGTAAAATATACAGGTGGTTTTGTAACCTTGCTTTAATTTTTACTTCAAAATATACAGGTGGTTTTGTAACCTTGCTTACTTTATTTTGTAAAATATACAGGTGGTTCTGTAACCTTGCTGTCATTTTTACTTTAAAATATACAGGTGGTTCTGTAACCTTGCTGACTCTATCTTTAAAAAAAAAATACAGGTGGTTCTGTAACCTTGCTTACTTTAATTTGTAAAATAAACAGGTGGTTCTGTAACCATGCTTAAATTTTTACTGTAAAAAATACAGGTGGTTCTGTAACCATGCTTAAATTTTTACTGTAAAATATACAGGTGGTTCTGTAAACTTGCTTACTTTATTTTGTAAAATAAAGTGGTGGTTTTTAACCTTGCTTTCATTTTTACTGTCAAATAAACATTTGCTTCTGTAACTTTCCTTTAATTTTACTGTAAAATAAACAGATAATTCAGTAACATTACATTTTTACTGTAAAATAAACAGGTGGTTCTGTAACCATGCTTACATTTTTACTGTAAAATACAGAATATAGGTGGTTCTGGAACCTTGCTTTAATTTTTACTTTAAAATATACAGGTGGTTTTGTAACCTTGCTTACTTTATTTTGTAAAATATACAGGTGGTTCTGTAACCTTGCTTTAATTTTTACTTTAAAATATACAGGTGGTTTGGAACCTTGCTTACTTTATTTTGTAAAATAAACAGGTGGTTCTGTAACTTTCCTTTAATTTTACTGTAAAATAAACAAATGATTCAGTAACATTACATTTTTACTGTAAAATAAACAGGTAGTATCTGTAACGTTACTTACATTTTTACTGTAAAATACAGAATATAGGTGGTTCTGGAACCTTGCTTACTTTATTTTGTAAAATAAACATTTGCTTCTGTAACTTTCCTTTCATTTTACTGTAAAATATACAGGTGGTTTTTCAACCTTGCTTACTTTATTTTGTAAAATAAACAGGTGGTTCTGTAACCATGCTTAAATTTTTACTGTAAAATATACAGGTGGTTCTGTAAACTTGCTTACTTTATTTTGTAAAATAAACAGGTGGTTCTGTACCCTTGCTCACTTTATCTTTTAAAAAAATACATGTGGTTCTGTAACCTTGTTTACTTTATTTTGTAAAATAAACAGGTGGTTCTGTAACCTTGCTTAAATTTTTACTGTAAAATATACAGGTGGTTCTGTAACCTTGCTGTCATTTTTACTTTAAAATATACAGGTGGTTCTGTAACCTTGCTTTAATTTTTACTTTAAAATATACAGGTGGTTCTGTAACCTTGCTTACTTTATTTTGTAAAATAAACAGGTGGTTCTGTAACCTTGCTTACTTTATTTTGTAAAATAAACAGGTGGTTCTGTAACCTTGCTGACTCTATCTTTAAAAAAATACAGGTGGTTCTGTAACCTTGCTTACTTTATTTTGTAAAATAAACAGGTGGTTCTGTAACCATGCTTACATTTTTACTGTAAAATATACAGGTGGTTCTGTAACCTTGCTTACTTTATTTTGTAAAATAAACAGGTGGTTCTCTAACCATGCTTAAATTTTTACTGTAAAATATACAGGTGGTTCTGTAACCTTGCTGTCATTTTTACTTTAAAATATACAGGTGGTTCTGTAACCTTGTTTACTTTATTTTGTAAAATAAACAGGTGGTTCTGTAACCATGCTTAATTTTTTACTGTCAAATAAACAGGTGGTTCTGTAAACTTGCTCACTTTATTTTGCAAAATAAACATTTGCTTCTGTAACTTTCCTTTCATTTTACTGTAAAATATACAGGTGGTTTTGTAACCTTGCTTTAATTTTTACTTCAAAATATACAGGTGGTTTTGTAACCTTGCTTACTTTATTTTGTAAAATATACAGGTGGTTCTGTAACCTTGCTGTCATTTTTACTTTAAAATATACAGGTGGTTCTGTAACCTTGCTGACTCTATCTTTAAAAAAAAAATACAGGTGGTTCTGTAACCTTGCTTACTTTAATTTGTAAAATAAACAGGTGGTTCTGTAACCATGCTTAAATTTTTACTGTAAAATATACAGGTGGTTCTGTAACCATGCTTAAATTTTTACTGTAAAATATACAGGTGGTTCTGTAAACTTGCTTACTTTATTTTGTAAAATAAAGTGGTGGTTTTTAACCTTGCTTTCATTTTTACTGTCAAATAAACATTTGCTTCTGTAACTTTCCTTTAATTTTATTGTAAAATAAACAGATAATTCAGTAACATTACATTTTTACTGTAAAATAAACAGGTAGTATCTGTAACGTTACTTACATTTTTACTGTAAAATACAGAATATAGGTGGTTCTGGAACCTTGCTTTAATTTTTACTTTAAAATATACAGGTGGTTTTGTAACCTTGCTTACTTTATTTTGTAAAATATACAGGTGGTTCTGTAACCATGCTTAAATTTTTACTGTAAACTATACAGGTGGTTCTGTAAACTTGCTTACTTTATTTTGTAAAATAAAGTGGTGGTTTTTAACCTTGCTTTAATTTTTACTTTAAAATATACAGGTGGTTTGGAACCTTGCTTACTTTATTTTGTAAAATAAACAGGTGGTTCTGTAACCATGCTTAAATTTTTACTGTAAAATATACAGGTGGTTCTGTAATCTTGCTTACTTTATTTAGTAAAATAAACATTTGCTTCTGTAACTTTCCTTTAATTTTACTGTAAAATAAACAGATAATTCAGTAACATTACATTTTTACTGTAAAATAAACAGGTAGTATCTGTAACGTTACTTACATTTTTACTGTAAAATACAGAATATAGGTGGTTCTGGAACCTTGCTTACTTTATTTTGTAAAATAAACATTTGCTTCTGTAACTTTCCTTTCATTTTACTGTAAAATATACAGGTGGTTCTGTAACCATGCTTAAATTTTTACTGTAAAATATACAGGTGGTTCTGTAATCTTGCTTACTTTATTTTGTAAAATATACAGGTGGTTCTGTAACCTTGGTTTCATTTTTACTGTGAAATAAACAGGTGGTTCTGTAACCATGCTTAAATTTTTACTGTCAAATAAACAGGTGGTTCTGTAACCTTGCTCACTTTATTTTGTAAAATAAACAGGTGGTTCAGTAACGTTACATACATGTTTAATGTAAAATATACAGGTGGTTCTGTAACCTTGCTCACTTTATTTTTTAAAAATACAGGTGTTATGATATTTTTCTAGGATGAACCCGGACACAGCACGCACACACAGAGCTAGTTCTTAGGCGTGAGTTTATTGAATAGTGTGGAAGATGGATGATGATGGAACCCAGAGTCTTTCAACAGACGGAGATGTAGGGTGCAGAAGCTGGCCAGCAGGAGGGGTATTGAGAGACTGACCGCGAGGAACTCTGGAGCCGAGGACTTGAGACCAGAACATCAGAGCCGAGAACTTGAGACCAGAACATCAGAGCCGAGGACTTGAGACCAGAACATCAGAGCCGAGGACTTGAGACCAGAACATCAGAGCCGAGGACTTGAAACCAGAACGGCTCACCAGAAGTTGAGAACAGGAGTTGAGAACTTGAGTTTGAACAGAGCTGAGCTGAGCTGGGTCTTAGGCAGTGAACAAAAACAAAGTTGGAGAAAAGACTTCTGGCAGAAACTGAGCATGAGTGAGCACTATGGACCGGCGACAAGAACAGAATGAGGTGAGTTTATAAAGGGAGCCTGACAGGTGATGGGAATAAAGACTAATTAGTGTCCAGAGGTGTGACTAATAGCTGAGCGAGGGAGAGCTGAGTGAACTGCAAAATAACAAGAAAGAAGCCAGACAAAACTTAAACCATGACAACAGGTGGTTCTTTAACCTAACTTACGTTTTTACTGTACAATATACAGGTGGTTCTGTAACCTTGCTTTCATTTTTACTTTAAAATATACAGGTGGTTCTGTAACCTTGCATACTTTATTTTGTAAAATAAACAGGTGGTTCTGTAACCTTGCATACTTTATTTTGTAAAATAAACAGGTGGTTCTTAAACCATGCTTAAATAAACAGGTGGTTCTTTAACCATGCTTAAATTTTAACTGTAAAATATGCAGATGGTTATGTAACCTTGCTTACTTTATTTTGTAAAATAAACATTCTGGGCTGTAACCTTGCTTACTTTTTTACTGTAAAATAAACAGGCTTTTGGGTAACCTTGCTTACTTTATTTTGTAAAATATACAGGTGGTTATGTAACCTTGCTCACTTTATTTTGTAAAATAAACAGGTGGTTCTGTAATTTAACTTACATTATTACTGTAAAATAAACAGGTGATTCAGTAACGTTACATGTTTACTGTAAAATAAACAGGTGGTTCTGTAACCATGCTTAAATTTTTACTGTCAAAAAAACAGATGGTTCTGTAACCTTGATTACTTTATTTTTTTAAATAAACAGGTGGTTTTGTAACCTTGCTTGCTTTATTAAGTAAAATATACAGGTGGTTCTGTAACCTTGATTACTTTATTTTGTAAAATAAACGGGTGGTTCTTTAACCACGCTTAAATAAACAGGTGGTTCTTTAACCATGCTTAATTTTTACTGTAAAATATGCAGATGGTTATGTAACCTTGCTTACTCTATTTTGTAAAATATACAGGTGGTTCTGTAACCTTGCTTACTTTAATTTGTAAAATAAACAGGTGGTTCTGTAACCATGCTTAAATTTTTACTGTAAAAAATACAGGTGGTTCTGTAACCATGCTTACATTTTTACTGTAAAATATACAGGTGGTTCTGTAACCTTGCTTACTTTATTTTGTAAAATATACAGGTGGTTCTGTAACCATGCTTAAATTTTTACTGTAAAATATACAGGTGGTTCTGTAACCTTGCTTTAATTTTTACTTTAAAATATACAGGTGGTTTTGTAACCTTGTTTACTTTATTTTGTAAAATAAACAGGTGGTTCTGTAACCATGCTTAAATTTTTACTGTAAAATAAACAGTTGGATCTGTAACCTTGCTTTCATTTTTACTTTAAAATATACAGGTGGTTCTGTAACCTTGCTCACTTTATTAAGTAAAATATACAGGTGGTTCTGTAACCTAACTTACATTTTTACTGTAAAATAAACTAGTGATTCAGTAACGTTGCATGTTTACTGTAAAATATACAGGTGGTTCTGTAACCTAGCTCACTTTATTTTGTAAAATATACAGGTGGTTCTGTAACCTTGCTAAAATATTTACTGTAAAATAAACAGGTGGTTCTGTAACCTTGCTCACTTTATTTTGTAAAATAAACAGGTAGTTCTGTAATTTAACTTACATTATGTCATGGTTGAGTTCTGGTTTAACTTCATTTTTCTGTTTTCATTTTTTCATCTCATGTGGGTTAGGTTTGACTTTACTTATTGTTAGTTTTCATTGTCATCAGTTATTTTCTGTCATCTTCACTTCACCTCCTCAACAGTCAGTCACACCTGTTAACAATTTACCAGTCAATTAGCCAGACCCTTGTTCCACCTGTGAGGTGCTCTATTTAAACCTCCCTCTGCCTTCAGTTCAGCACTGGGCTGTCATCATTCCACACCTCTCCATGCCAGTCCCCGGTTTTGCCTCAGAAGATTTGTTTTTCTTGTTTAAGGTTAGTCCTGCCAGTTTCTCTAGACTGATACTCTGCTGTTTGTCCCTGGAGAAGTTCTGCTCTGTGTCCTGGTGTCTCCAAGGTTCTGCTAACCTGACTAGCCGCCCTGGAGAAGCTCAGCTCTGTGCCCTGGTGTCTCCCAAGTTCTGCTAACCTGACTAGCCGCCCTGGAGAAGCTCAGCTCTGTGCCCTGGTGTCTCCAACTAACTGCTAAACTGTTGTGGCTACGGGGCCTGCTAGCCGAGCAGTTCTGAGCATTCCCGGCTGCCTGGATAGTCATCAGCTCCTGCCATCATCTACATCCCTGACCTTCTGCAGTCCTGAACCTCCGGTCTTCATCACTCACCACCCAGCATACTTCCTTCAATAAAGACTCAAACTTTTAGCTCCGTGTGTGTGTCCTGAGTTCATCGATAAACAAACCCTGACACATTATTACTGTAAAATAAACAGGCACTTTATTTTTTTTAAATATACAGGTGGTTCTGTAACCTTGCTTACTTTATTTTGTAAAATAAACAGGTGGTTCTTTAACCATGCTTAAATTTTTACTGTAAAATATGCAGATGGTTATGTAACCTTGCTTGCTTTTGTAAAATAAACATTCTGGGCTGTAACCTTGCTTACTTTTTTACTGTAAAATAAACAGGCTTTTGGGTAACCTTGCTTACTTTATTTTGTAAAATATACAGGTGGTTCTGTAACCTTGCTTACTTTATTTTGTAAAATAAACAGGTGGTTCTGTAATTTAACTTACATTATTACTGTAAAATAAACGAGTGATTCAGTAACGTTACATGTTTACTGTAAAATAAACAGGTGGTTCTGTAACCATGCTTAAATTTTTACTGTCAAAAAAACAGATGGTTCTGTAACCTTGATTACTTTATTTTTTTAAATAAACAGGTGGTTTTGTAACCTTGATTACTTTATTTTGTAAAATAAACAGGTGGTTCTTTAACCATGCTTAAATAAACAGGTGGTTCTTTGACCATGCTTAAATTTTTACTGTAAAATATGCAGATGGTTATGTAACCTTGCTTACTCTATTCTGTAAAATATACATGTGGTTCTGTAACCTTGCTTACTTTATTTTGTAAAATAAACAGGTGGTTCTTTAACCATGCTTAAATTTTTACTGTAAAATATGCAGATGGTTATGTAACCTTGCTTGCTTTTGTAAAATAAACATTCTGGGCTGTAACCTTGCTTACTTTTTTACTGTAAAATAAACAGGCTTTTGGGTAACCTTGCTTACTTTATTTTGTAAAATATACAGGTGGTTCTGTAACCTTGCTTACTTTATTTTGTAAAATAAACAGGTGGTTCTGTAATTTAACTTACATTATTACTGTAAAATAAACGGGTGATTCAGTAACGTTACATGTTTACTGTAAAATAAACAGGTGGTTCTGTAACCATGCTTAAATTTTTACTGTCAAAAAAACAGATGGTTCTGTAACCTTGATTACTTTATTTTTTTTAATAAACAGGTGGTTTTGTAACCTTGATTACTTTATTTTGTAAAATAAACAGGTGGTTCTTTAACCATGCTTAAATTTTTACTGTAAAATATGCAGATGGTTATGTAACCTTGCTTACTCTATTTTGTAAAATATACAGGTGGTTCTGTAACATTTCTTATGTTGTTACTGTATTGTTTACTAAAGAATTCTGGCAACCACAACTGCCAAAGTTTTTTAGAAAAAAATAAAATAAAAAATTATACAATGTACAGTGGGGGAAATAAGTAGTTGACCCCTTGCTGATTTTGCAGGTTTGCCCACTTACAAAGAATGCAACAATCTATAAGTTTAATCATATGTACATTCTAACAGTGAAAGACAGAATCCCAAAGAAAATTCCAGAAATTCACATCATATGAATTTATTAAAATTGATGACCATCTGATGAGGAAAAACAAGTATTTGACCCCCTGG
Source organism: Fundulus heteroclitus (assembly GCF_011125445.2). Lineage (NCBI taxonomy): Eukaryota > Metazoa > Chordata > Actinopteri > Cyprinodontiformes > Fundulidae > Fundulus > Fundulus heteroclitus. Next base: position 16,455,173 of record NC_046383.1, read on the forward strand.
ACAAACAGCATGTTAATATTTTGTAGAAAAGCCATCATTGGCCAGAACAGATGTCAAACGGTTTTTATAGTTGGTGACAAGGTTTGTGCACATTTCAGCAGGGATGTTGGCCCACTCCTCCCTGCAGACAGCCTCCAAATCATTCAGGTTCAGAGGTTGTCGCCTGGCAACTCGAATTTTAAGCTCCCTCCAAAGATTTTTAATTGGATTCAGGTCTGGAGACTTGCTAGGCCACTCCAGAACCTTGATGTGCTTCTTCTTCAGCCACTCTTTTGTTGCTCTGGCGGTGTGCTTAGGGTCGTTGTCGTGCTGAAACACCCATCCTCCACCCATCTTCAGCTCTCTCACTGAGGGAAGGAGATGTTGGTCCAGAATTCCACGATACATGGCCCCGTCCATCCTCCACTCAATACGATGGAGTTGTCCCGTCCCCTTGGCTGAAAAGCACCCCCAAAGCATGATGTTGCCACCACCGTGCTTGACGGTGGGGATGGTGTTCTTTGGGTTGTACTCGGTGTAACTGCCATCAAGAGCAGTTATGTTGTTTAAGTTAATTTCATAGTTTTAATTTACAATAAATATGTTAAAAAACAATGTTGATTTAATAAAATCAACAATTGAAGGTAAAAATGCACATTTGGAATATATGTTAACTTTCCAGGGTGGAACCAATGTTCAGTGTGTTGTTTCTGGTCGGATCGATGGTTTAAATGCACGCTAGATTCGGTAGAGGGCAGCACGCTGGATTTTTCCCTGTCCATGACGTTTGCAAGGAAGATTTTTGGTTTTGCACATTCCTGAAGAAGATGGTGCTGTAAGATGCATTTTTATTAACCCCTTCAACTTAATAAGGCCAATGAGGTAAACAAAGTTTATTTTGTGTTTCTATAAAGGAATATGTTTGTTTGTGATATCTGTTAAGTTAATTAGTCACATGTCTCTAAATGTTACACAAGGGTGTCAACCTACTAATTCAGAAAAGTTTATATTGTTACAATTACTCTGTTTATTCTCCATGAGAATGCCTTATTGTATGTTGATTATTCTATGTTTTTGTACAGTTCTCACGGCATAATTGATGACACCTGTGTCTGATTAAATGCCAGTAAACGCAAAGAACGCCTTGTGTCCATTATTCGAATTGGAGGGAGTTACACTCGGTGTTGTTTGCCCTCCATACACGACGAGTTGAGTTGAGGCCAAAAAGTTCTATTTTGGTCTCATCTGACCACATTACCTTGTTCCAGGCCTCTTCTGAGTCGTCCAGGTGGTAAATGGCGAACTTCATGCGGGCCTGTACATGTTTCTTCTTGAGCAGGGGGACCTTGCGTGCGCTGCAGGATTTCAATCCATGATGGCGTAGTGTGTTACCAACCGTTTCTTTTGTAACTGTGGTCCCAGCTGCCTTCAGTTGATTCATCAGTTCCCCCCTTGTGGTTTTGGCATGATTCCTCACCGTTCGCATGATCAGGGACACCCCACGAGGCGAGATCTTGTGTGGAGGTCCAGACCGAGGGAGGTTGGCGTTGGTGTGGTGCTTCTTCCATTTCCTGATAACTGCACCGACAGTTGATCTTTTCTCTCCAAGTTGCTTTCCGATTCTCTTGTAGCCCATCCCAGCGATGTGCCGATCAACAATCTTGTCCCTGATGTCCGTAGAAAGCTCTTTGGTCTTGCCCATGGTGGTGATGTTGGATGCTGGTTGTTTGGGTGTAGACAGGTGTCTTTTATACAGGTAACGAGGTGAGGCAGGTGTATTTGATGTAGATAATTGGTTGGGATTGGGGCTGTGTCTTAAAGACAGACTAACTGGCTTGTACGAGCCAGAATACTTGCTGTTTGGTAGGGGGTCATATACTTGTTTTTCCTCATCAGATGGTTATCAATTTATATAAATTCATATGATGTGAATTTCTGGAATTTTCTTTGGGATTCTTTGTAAGTGGGCAAACCTGCAAAATCAGCAAGGGGTAAACAACTAAAGCCTGAGTTATTTTAAATCAAGATTAAAAACACATCTGTTTAAAATTGCCTTTGACTGTTCTAGTTAAACAGTTTTACTGTTTTTAATGTTCTTTTTTGTTACTACATTCTATCCCAACTTGCTTTTATTCTATTTTCTAACTACATTTTATTATTTTGCTATATTTTAATCATGTAAAGCACTTTGTCTGAATTGTGCTATGTAAATAAATTTGCCTTGCCTTGCCTTACTTATTTCCCCCACTGTACATATATAAAATGACTGTCGTCATTTCAGCTTTTAACTTTTTGCTCTCTCTCTTTTTCTTCATAGTAGGTACACCTGGTCTGGCGTTCTGTTAACTGTGACATCATCCAGAGAAGATGGCTCACCCGCTACTTCCATCTAATGTAGAACAGATTACTAGATCAATGTGTGCTTCTGTGCTTTTTTGTTTCTCTTGTTGTGTCTCTGTTCTGTCTTCTGTAACCCCCAGTCGGTCGAGGCAGATGACCGTTCATACTGAGCCCGGTTCTGCCGGAGGTTTTTCCTTCCCGTTAATGGGTGGTTTTTCTTCCCACTGTCGCTTCATGCTTGCTCAGTATGAGGGATTGCAGCAAAGCCATGTACAATGCAGATGACTCTTCTCCAGGAGTGAATGCTGCTTGTCGGGACTTTGATGCAATCAACTGGTTTCCTTATATAGGACATTTTTGACCAATCTGTATAATCTGACCCAATCTGTATAATATGATTGAACTTGACTTTGTAAAGTGCCTTGAGATGACATGTTTCATGATTTGGCGCTATATAAATAAAATTGAATTGAATTGAATTGAATTAAAACTGCTACAATCACGAGTGTAAAAAAGACAAAAATAAAGTAGAATTAAAAAAGTATAATCAGAATGATTAAAATAAAGTTGAGGGAAATTTACATTTTATGGGTATCTCTTTAATTTAATAAATACAGTCAATTTGATACCTTTCCAGTTTCATCATTTCTGAATAGGATCTTTTTTCTGTGAACACGATGTACTGTTTTTCTGACAGAGACTTCCATTTCTGAGTTGTCTTTTGGCATGTACGTGTTTTTTTACGTACATATCATACTTTTCAGCAGAGAGGTGTTCTTTACAGTCTCTTTGAAAAAGCACTACGATGTTAACATTAAAGCAAACAGAGCTCTGGTGTCGGGATAGTACCGGTATCAGCAGATATCCAAATTACAGAATCGGGATCAGATGGGAGGAGAAAAACATGAATCCGTGCATCCCTACCTTCAGCAGCTCCAGCTGAGCTTGCTGGGATCACAGACTCCGGGCTGTTGACCTGAGGTCAGGATGAAGACAGTGAGGCTGGGAGCCGAAGGAGGGAGGCTAGGACCGCCGCTTCCTCCATCTCTGAAGACGCCGTGCAGGTTGCCATGGTAAGACACTGAACAGAGCGAACGACCAGCAGTAGATGGAGAGAGAAAAACGTCATATTAAAACATTTAATGCCTGAACCGAGTCACGTCAGTCACATGTTGGACTCTTGTATGAAGCTCTTCGCTGACCAATCCCACTCTGGCTCTCCTGAGGCTCAGAACCAGCAAACATCTTGATGGTCCAACAGCTGAAGGTCTTGTCCTAAGTCCTGTGCAATGAGCAGAGCAAAGAAACGTCTTTGGGAACGCTGTGGAAAGCCTATAGTTTCTGTACTGGTGTTCTCAGAACCAGAACTGGATCAGGGAGAACTGGTTATACATCATCAGTGCTCTGGAAGGAAGCCTATTCCTTTAGGAGGTCCAGGACAGCTCTGAGGCAGAGAACTGGCTGTGATGGCAGGATGTGATCCAGAACCGAACAAAGATCACACAGAACACCATCCTGTCTGGGTTTAATGCTGAGATGGAGAGAAACGGAGGCTGAATCTACGGAGGAGTAAATCAGACCATGTTGCGTCGAAGGAAACCTGCTTTCTTCAAATCTGATGCATGGATCAGATTTAATCCTCCTCCCTGCCGGGCTGGACTCAGGCTCCATGATCCTGGGTCAGCGCTTCAGAGGTGCTGCTGGTTGCCCCGAGGCGTCAGCCCTCCACGCTGATCCCGGGTCATCCGTTAGACACTGAACTATAACCTCTGAGTGGGCCGGCTGCAGGGTTCTGATCCGTTCAGAGGAACACGAAGACAGCTTGACTCCAGAAGCAGCTCAAAGGGAGAAGACGTGCTTTGATGGTTATATATGTCATACACCTTAACTTTGTGATTTTCGCTGATTTTCGCTGATTTTTGCTGTTAATGTCATTAATGTCTTGTCTAAAAATTTTGTTTCCCGGTGTAAATACAGGGATGATCACAGACTAAATGGAACGCGGCCTTGCTTTAGTTCCAGCCTACACACAGTAGAACAACTGACACTGAGACCTTCGGCAAAACTACTAAATGAAAGATTTTCTACCTTCCCTGAATGGAGACTATGAAAATATTATGCATTTCCTGCCAGAAATGTCATTAAAATACATATGAATGCAAACGTTTCCTTTAAGTGTTGGGTTTTCCACATAGAGTACAGGAAATGTCGGCCATGTTTTTTGACCTGGTTGCCAGCCGATGTGAAGGAATCTGCCAAGTGAACCGTATGAGGAGCCAAATTGTGTAGTCTTGGGAAGCTGACTCCTCTGAGGTGAACATCAGGCTTCTTTGCTCAGTAAAGGCTGTGAAGGTATCTCTGGATTGTATAGCTGGATGAAGGTTCTCCTAAGTAATCTCTGCTCCATGAGGTTCTACCCGTTGGCGCTGGATGATGGTTCTGCATCCAGAACTATCTGACAGATCACAGGTCACAGGTGTCCAGCTGCTCCCTGAATGTCTTCCAGGTTCATTGATGCTTTCTTGATTTTCTGGTCTGCAGATCTATTCCTTAGGAACTTTTAAACAGTTCAACAATTTTCTCACACATCTGCTGTCTGACTGGAGATCATCTGAACATTCAGTTCACTTCATTTCTACAGCTCCACTTCACATCACATCATCATCAAGGTTCTTTCCAGAGTCAGACTCCATCAGATCCTCCAGGTTGGTGAGAAAGTTTCCTCTCTAAGGAAACCCAGCAGGTTGCATCAAGTCTCTCCAAGCAGCATTCACTCCTCCTGAAAGAGCGTAGAGCCACAGTGGACAGTCGTCTGCATTGTTGATGGCTTTGCAGCAATCCCTCATACTGAGCATGCATGAAGCGACAGTGGAGAGGAAAACTCCCCTTTAACAGGGAGGAGAACCTCCAGCAGAACCAGAACCAGGCTCAGTGTGAACGCTCATCTGCCTCCACCCACTGGGGCTTAGAGAAGACAGAGCAGAGACACAGAAAGCTCAGAAGCTCACATTGACCCAGGAGTACTTTCTATGTTAGAGAAGACAGAGCAGAGACACAGAAAGCACAGAAGCTCACATTGACCCAGGAGTACTTTCTATGTTAGAGAAGACAGAGCAGAGATACAGAAAGCACAGAAGCTCACATTGACCCAGGAGTACTTTCTATGTTAGAGAAGACAGAGCAGAGACACAGAAAGCAGTTCAATTCAACTCAATTAAATTTTATTTATATAGCGCCAAATCATGAAACATGTCATCTCAAGGCACTTTACAAAGTCAAGTTCAATCATATTATACAGATTGGGTCAGATTATACAGATTGGTCAAAAATGTCCTATATAAGGAAACCAGTTGATTGCATCAAAGTCCCGACAAGCAGCATTCACTCCTGGGGAACCGTAGAGCCACAGGGAGAGTCGTCTGCATTGTACATGGCTTTGCTGCAATCCCTCATACTGAGCAAGCATGAAGCGACAGTGGGAAGAAAAACTCCCCATTAACGGGAAGGAAAACCTCCGGCAGAACCGGGCTCAGTATGAACGGTCATCTGCCTCGACCGACTGGGGTTACAGAAGACAGAACAGAGACACAACAAGAGAGACAAAAAAGCACAGAAGCTTACATTGATCTAGTAATCTGTTCTACATTAGATGGTAGTAGCGGGTGATCTGTCTTCTCTGGATGATGTCACAGTTAACAGAACGCCAGACCAGGTGTACCTACTATGAAGATAAAAGAGAGAGAACAGAAAGTTAAAGCAGAAATGACAACACATAATGCATAATTGAAGAACAGTAGAACTCTATAGAGTGAGAAAATTAGATCCAGATTAAGTGATTGATTAAGAAGTTTATTTTTTGAGGACTCTGGCCCAAAGATTACAACTTCTGTCTTGTCAGAATTTAAATGCAGGAAATTTAAAGTCATCCAGCTTTTGATGTCATCAAGACATGACTGCAGTCGAAGTAACTGATTGGATTCATCAGGATTTATGGATAAATATAGCTGAGTATCATCAGCATAACAGTGGAAATTAATCCCATGCTGTCTGATAATTTTGCCTATGGGAAGCATATATATAGTAAATAGAATTGGTCCAAGGACTGAACCCTGTGGTACTCCACAGGTGACCCTAGAGTTTGAGGAAGATTTAACATGAACAAATTGGAATCTGTCTGACAGATAAGATTTAAACCAGCCTAATGCTTTCCCCTTAATCCCTACAGTATGTTCAAGTCTTTGTAGGAGAATATTGTGATCAACTGTATCAAATGCAGCACTGAGATCTAACAGGACAAGTATAGACACAAGTCCATTATCTGAGGCCATGAGAATATCATTAGTGACCTTCACCAGAGCTGCTTCAGTGCTATGATGAGCTCTGAAGCCTGACTGAAACTCCTCAAGTAGGTCATTACTTTGTAAATGTTCACAAAGTTGATTAGCAACTACTTTCTCAAGAATTTTAGATAAGAAAAGAAGATTATATATAGGTCTGTAGTTTACTAACTCATCTTGATCAAGAGAAGGTTTCTTAAGTAAAGGTTTAATAACAGCTACTTTAAAAGCCTGTAGTACATATCCATTTACTAAGGATAGATTAATCATGTCTAAAATAGGACCACTGATCAGAGGGAATACCTCCTTAAACAACTTGGTTGGGATTGGGTCTAACATACAGGTAGAAGGTTTAGATGAAGCTAAAATTTTAGATAGCTCAGAAAGCTCTACTGCTTCTAAACAGTTCAGACACTGCGCAGGTTCTAAAGATTCCTCCAACGCTGCCTCACTTACTGAGGACGAGGTAATCATGTTTGGGAGGATGCCAATTATTTTATTTTTAATGGCATCAATTTTATTTATGAAGAATCCCATAAAATCATTACTACTGAGAGCTAAGGGAATGGATGGATCAACAGAGCTGTGGCTCTGGGTAAGTTTGGCAACTGTACTGAAGAGAAATCTAGGATTATTTTTGTTCTCTTCAATTAATGATGAAAAATATGCTGCTCTAACTCTGCGAAGGGTCTTGTTATACAACAATAGTTCTGATCCAGGAGTACTTTCTATGTAAAACAGTAAGCAGTTGTTGACAGCAGCTCCTCTACAGGTTTCATCTAGCAGAGAACGAGTGCAGCAGATAAACTCTGGTCCAGTTTTCAGGTCTACAGGATGAAGGAGCTCAGACAGTGGCAGTAAAAACTAAGCAGCGTCTCCTGCTCACAGGATCCTCCTGTCACTGAAACTCAGGACGATAATCAGCTCAGAACATATTTAGTCGCTTCATTGCAGCCTCTATCTCCAACAGCTCAGGAATGTGCTGCAGGTGGATCCACCCTGGAAACGCCAGAACCAGAACCAGAACCAGAACCTTCTGAGAGATCAGCGTCAACGTAAAGCGAAACTTAAACTTCTAGCATTTTCCACCCTGGTTTTCTGACTTAGATCTCCTCTCAGATTAAAACTCCAGACCTGCTTTCCTTCAGGCCTCCCTGCTCGGCCCGAGGCTCTCACGTGACCTGGCGTACGCGTGTGCGTGCTGGTGCGTGGGGTGCGCGTGCTCACAGCCAATCAGCGCGCTGCAGCAGTTGTCAGGTTTGGCTTCATCCTCCTCATCCTCCACAATACAAGTCTAATTAAAACTCGCTGGAGCTCATTATGAGGCTGCAGGTGCACGCGGCCCGCCGGCGGTTAATCCCGCCCGATTACCGCACGCCCCCGCGCACAACAACAATGCGGGGCGTCGGGATCGGGGACGCGGTGGTCTGGCGCGGCCCCGATGCGACGTAACAATAATAAACGTTAAAAAACACAGTTTCAGTGTTTGAGAAAATGTCCGTTTACAGACGAAATGACGAACAGAAGGAACCCTGAAGGGCCCAGAGAGGAGAGCTACATCAAAACATTAAATCTCACAATAATAATAATAATAATAATAATAATAATAATAATAATAATAATAATAATATTTAATAATAATAATAATCCTCCATTCTTAGACAGACACCAAGTTTCTGGAAGATTCTTCTGCAGCCACCGAGGAACCGTCCCCCGGCTGATTAGTTTTTTGTTTAGAATAAATGAATAAATTATACAAACTACAAAGAACATTAATATAGTTGTTTTAAAAAATAATTATAATGATCCAACTGAAGTAACTGTTTAATTAGAAACATATTCAGTAAACTGGAACAAAGCAGCTTTTAGGTGGTTTATTCATCTGATGGTTTAATTATGAATTATTATTCAGTGTTTTCATTTAATCCTCTGATACTTTACATCATGTTTAGGTATTTAGGGAAATTCTGTGCAGAAAATAACCAGAAGCAGAACAGACAAATTATTTTAATGTGAATAAACTATACATTTTCTTTTTATCTGGTTACTTACCGTTTGAAGATTAAAAACGTTTTCACTTATTTTAGATAAACAAAGCGTCATCCAGTTAGATTTAACCAGATATAAAAGGGTTAAATCATGTTCTTACAGGAAGATTTATCGATATCAAGATAAAAAAAATCTCACATTTATAATTAAGAAGAAATTAATATGTATATTTCCCTTTTAATATTAGTTTTTCCCTTGTTTTCTCGTTTTAATAAAGATATTTAGATTTTTCATCTTTAAAGTGATCCGAATACTTTCTGTGAAAATGATGATTCATCAGAATTTGAGTCCAGCAGCGGCTGTTTAGCTGTTTCCTTCATTAACATGACACTAAAACCTCTTTCCTCTGCGCCTCCACCTGCTGCTCCCAGCAAACCGTTATCTTATTAATATTAATTATCATAAAAGGATCGTGCACGCGCGTGCACACCCGGAAGCCTCTGATTGGCCAGGCCGAGAAAAAACACATGCGGCTTGTTTTATAGAAACATTAAAACTTTATTTCTTCAGTAGAAAAGCAGAAAAGTTCCAGAAAATAGAATAAAAATCTCTTTATGTACAAAATACAACTTTTCATGTGACAAAAGCAAATAAATAAAAACAACTGGGGGTGGGGTGACAGGATAATGGATGGGGGGGGCAGCTCCTTTCAGTCTTTTGTCTGAGCGCAGAAACTGGATTTCCACGCTCAGTTTTCTGCTCCACTGCTCTACAAATTGTAAAGTTGACTCTTCACCTCCAGGAGGAGGAGGAGGAGGAGGAGGAGGAGGAGGAGCTGTAAACCTGACTGTAACCTGCACACTGCTGGGGGGTCAGGGGGAAAGTGCAAAGACTTTGAGAATAAAACAAACTCAGCAACATCTAAATGAGGAATCGAGTTCTTCTCATTTCAGTCCTTCTGCTCATTAAGGCAAACTGCGGTCCTCCTGCTGTCGGCTGCTCCGGCGCCTGTCCCCGTCCTCCGGCCTGCTCCTCAGTAGACCCCCGGAGCGAAGCTGCGGAAGCCGAACACGGCGTCCTGCTGCCGGAAGCTGTAGTCGTCCGGAGCGGCGGGGCTGCCCGGGCTGGAGGCGCAATAAGCCGGGGAGGAGGAGGACGAGGAGCCGCTGGAGCTCCAGGAGCAGCCGTCGCTTCCCGGGCTGGGGGCCTCCGCCAGGAGGGCGGGGTTGAGCAGCAGAGGAGGCTCCCCGCTCTTCCCCGCCTGCAGGTCCGCGATGCGGATGGTCTCGGACAGAGCCCAGATGTAGTTGTGCGCAAAGCGCAGAGTCTCGATCTTGGTGAGCTTGGTCTCGTCCGGGAAGGCCGGCAGGACGCCGCGCAGCGCGTCCAGCGCGTCGTTCAGGTTGTGCATGCGGTTCCGCTCCCGGTCGTTGGCCTTCAGCCTGCGGGTCTTTTTCACCACCTGCGTGGTGGCGTCGCTGCGCCCGCGGCCGCGGCGCCGCTTCTTCTGCTGTGGCTGCGGGGACGCGCTGCGCACGCTGCCGCGGCAATCCTCATCGTCGGTGTGCGGGAACAGGTCGCAGCTGGTGTCGGTGTCGGAGAACACGGAGTCCATCTCGGAGCGCAGGGCTGGGTTCTGAGGACAGGGCAGAGGGGCGTTAGAGGACGGGGCGCGCAGACGCAGGCGGCCGGCCGCAGTGCGCAGGTGCGGGCTTACCTGGTGCGGTCAGGAGTTCTTGGATCGGATCCAGCGGGACCGGGTCTGGACCTGCGGTTCTGGCACGCGCCTCAACTGCTCTGGAACAGCTCGTGCGAGCCGGTGAGCCTGGCACACGCCCGGCCTCAGCCCGCTTATATACCGGGGCCGGGACAATGACGGGCCTCCTCCTGCCCCCCCCCCCCCCCCCCCCCGCAGCAGCGGCAGGTCTGCCCCGTGCCAGCCAGCCTCATTTCCATAATGACGCCCTGCGTGGCCCGCACCGAGAAGCGTGCCGGTAATCACAGCCAGCCAATCAGAGGAGGAGGCGAGCCACGCGAGCGACACACACCTCCCACCCTCCCCCACAGACCCCCCCCCCAACCCCCATCCGAGACAGAAAAAACAGAAAAGAGAGAGACTTTAGACCAGAAGAAGAAAAACACTGACAGACCCGAGATAGATCCATCCCTCCCTCCCTCCCTCCATCCATCCATCCATCCATCAGGTATAGGAAGCGTCCTGGGAAAGCAGCTGAACTGATGTGGATTAAAGTAAAAAACCAGAGGAACCCAACCAGGAACAAGACCTGGACCCGGACTGACTGAGTCCAGGTCTGAGTCCAGGTCTGAGTCCAGTTCTGGGTCCAGGTCTGGGGGTCCAGGTCTGGGGGTCCAGGTCTGAGTCCAGGTCTGGGAGTCCAGGTCTGGGGGGTTCTGCTTGTCTCTGAGAAGGTTTTCACATCTTAGATGAAGAAAGTGACGCTGGTTCTGATGGTAAATGGACTCTTGAATCACTGGAACCACATTTACAAACATTGATAGACACACCTCCAGTAGCTGAGAGTTTAGTGCCTTGCCCAGGGGAACATCAACCTACGGCATGGCAAAGGAACGGAGAATCAAACCCACAACTGTTCTCGTGAGAACATCCAGTCCGTTTTCTGCTCTGGTGAGAAGAGCCTGAGGAAGCTCCAACATTTCTGTCTGCAGTCAGGATGTTCAGGTGTGGATGAGAACCTACGCTGCCGTCACCGTGAGTCCATGAACGAGCAGGAAGTCTACCGGTTACGTTCTATCAGACTGGACTAATGTGTGGACGATGGGGGGGGTCCACATGTCCAGAAAAAACTGCAGGTCAGCCCAGTTCCTACTATGAGGGACCCAGACTGTGGAACCCCCAATTCTTTTCCTTATTAATCAATGAAAAGTCTCTTTGATCATTTTATTATTATTTCCTTCTAGATTTTAGTGTAACTGTGATTTTGTCCTAAAAGCCCCAAATAACCTGCTGTTGAAAACCTGCTAAGACGCCTAAGCAGTGCACCTGTGATTGAACATGTGATGTCCATATCAAATAAATGAATAAATCAAATAAAAACCATCTGAGCTCAGACCAGCAGAACCAGCAGAACCGGTAGAACCGGTAGAACCAGCAGAGTCAAAGTCCAATCCTTTGCTGTCATTAAACGTTTGTCTGATGGAAACCAGTGTGAACCTTGGAGCTCGTTAGACATTAAGAATAAAATACGAGAAAGTTTCAAACTATTAGACAAGAGGTCCAGTTACTGGTGCCGGTATAAAGATCTGGAGGAGCGGGTCCAGAACTTTAACAGAATCTCTTTTTGTTCATCTGTTCAGGGCTTTAGACGGGAGTAAACCTGCCTCTCACACACACTGAAGCAGTTTTCTCTAAGAGTGTTTTGAAGACATCTTTATGAGACAAGCATACAATTTTCCATTAATTATTCCATTTAGTGCGTTTGCAGCTCAGCCGAGGAGAAGCAGAGACCTGCAGAGTCTTTCTGCAGCTTTATTCTGCAGGAGTTGGGGGGGCTCTCATTTATAAATAATTACACAATGTTTAGAGTCTTCAGGCATGTATAATATATCAAAGCGATTATAAGGTGAATTGTTCCATTGTGGCCGTCCGCCCTGTGCTCCTTTTCACTCCTCTCCTGGTTTGTCCTCAGTCCAAATTCAGCTCCTCGGGCCTTTTGTGCTGCTTTCTTTCTGCCTCAGCCACTCTATTGGCACCTTTCTTATTCAAATGTGCTCAGCAGGAACAAAACCAAAGCCAGGCTGCACACAAATCATCTCTGGCCCGGCTGCAGGGCCGGCACAAGCCTCTGTGGGGCCCCGACGATGAGCCGGCTGCAAATCCTCCGTCCTGCGCCGCTGCGAGGATCAGCTGCACGTTAAAGCGCTACAGAAAAGCTCCAGCTTTCTGATTCTTGCTCAGGTCCAGGTTGGAAATGTTCCTGTGGGCTTCAGCTGAGGCCTGCAGACAGATCATCTTCTAAACGAACGGTAAAGCCTGAGGGGGCTGGTTGTTGCCCCCCTGATGGAAACAAAGGCAGAAAGGAGGAGATGGGACCCATGAAGGGAGGAGGTGAGACAGACACAGAGGTGGAGGAAAAGTAGGAAAAACTGCTGCTGTTTTATTCACCGTGTCCTCCAGGAGGCGCTGCAGACACACACAGAGGAAATATCACAGTTTATACATATTTTACTTTGACGAATAAAGTTTCTGTCAAACTGAACTGAAGCCGTCAGAGTTCCTGTCCAGTCTCACAGGATTACGTTGTAAACACCAGAGAAACCCAGCTGAGGGTTCCTGCTGCTGCGGCTGGTTCTGGACTCTACCGGATCAGCACCCTGGACACCAGACCCAGATCCTCTAGTTAATCTTTACTATCTAGAGATGGTCACAAGCTTCAGGATGTTTGGCTAATAAACCCAGGTGTCCTGTTTACCTGCAGCTAAATGTAACGGGATGGAGGCCAGGAGGCAGACGTCTCCATATCTACAGTCACTAAACCGTTTAAACCAGCTGCATCTGAGACCAGAACCGGACCAGAACCCAACCTGGTCTTCTACCACACAGTGAAGGATGGAAAACATCTGCAGCAACATCAGTCTCCACCCCAGCTGGTTGTTAGGGAGGCATCACAAACATAAGCTCTACTGGAACCGTAACTGGACCTGAGAGCTTTGGTCCGATCCGACTCAGACTGAGCAGCCGGGTCTGCTGCGAAGCCGAGGATGGAGATGTGGAAAAGCTCCTCATGGCCGCTGTTAGGTACGCTGCAGGATCTGTGATGCTGTGGGAAAACTGAAACATGGCGGGTTCTCTGAGCAGAATAATGGTCCAGAACATCTACGCTGAAATGTTCATCAGACGCAGATCCTGTTCACACGACAACGATCCGTTTTCTGTTAACGCGTTTAAACGACAATGTTCTAATTACGATCTCCCTTTACGCAGCAATAGTAGATGTGAAAACAGTGTTGTTCTCTCACCAAGCCACTAGTTGGTGCTATCTTCTATGAAACTCCACATGCATGTGTACAAAAACCCAACAACTAATGAGCAATACAACTTTATTTATAAAGCACTTTAGAAACGACAGCGTTGACCAAAGTGCTGTCCATCGATAAATAAGAGGCAGAAATGCCCTTGGCAGCTCTAGTGAGCAGAAATACAATGAACATATGTCCAACATAAAAAACATCAGGACAATAAAACAAACTAATCAAATTGGCTTTAAACTGAAACTGAATTAAAAGCCAAAGAGAAACAAACCCGTTTTAAGAGAAAATATAAAAACAGCAGGTGAGTTGGCCTGGGGGTCAACGACAGAGAACCATCCTTAATCTGTTCTTTGGCTTGGAGACAATACCTGATCTGCTGGCCTGAGGGAGCATTTGAGACCATTATTAAAATAAAGAAAAGAGCTTTAAAGGCATATAACCACTTAATATGCTTATAAGAAAAGAACACAAACCGTTTGATCATGATAAAATAAGGTTATATACACCAAGCCTCCATCCTGATAATGTTTAATGGTCCTTTTTTTTGATAGAAACAACCCCAGCACTGGGCGTGATAAGCAGATATAAACAGATGTGGCGCCATCTAGTGGCAGTATTGCAGAACTATGATAATGCTTAATTAATAAATCACTTGTAAATAATGCCGGGCCGAGCCTGACCCTCTGCAACGCCTCACAGTAAAGCAGCAGTGATGAAGACCAACATTATTAATTAAATAAAGCGATCTACAGCAACTTTAAGAGCCTCATATAAGAACATTTACTCACGTCAGTCAACTCTGCATCACATCTGAACCTCGGCAGCTTTAGCTTCACTGAACACCAACGATCAGACTGGATTCCCAGAGACACTCCAGACTTTTCCCTCTTGGAATCATCCATCCATCCATTTTCTTACTCACTTTATCCCTCATGGGGCTGCGAGGGCTTCTGGTGCCTATCTCCAGCATTTCAATGGGTGAGAGGCGGGGTTTACCCTGGACAGGTCGCCAGTCTGTCGCAGGGAATCATACATATTTTTGTTTTTTTACTGCATCTTTCTTCAGTGTTTCACTGGGAGATGCTAATAGCCGCTTACTTGTTTTAACCCCTGTTGCACATGCTCAGTACGTACTTCAGTTAAAATCATAAATACTGTAATCATGAAATACTTTATTTACTAACAAACTGAGGAAAAACAAAGCATAAGACACCAAAATAACAACTAATTCGCCAGCAGGACGTGAGGATCATTCAAAAAACTTTGTTTGCAACTAAAGTGAGATACTGATGTATAAATAAATAAAAAAAAGTAAAATAACGTGGCTATGCACCTTTGAAATTAAATCCAGAAACAAACTGGAAGCCGATGTATCAGTTAACAGGTGTGCATTACATTGCAGGTAAAGTGGATTTACACATGGACCGGGGGTGGCTCTGGTCTTGGGCCACAAAACGGTCCTGGGTAAATGAAGAGCCAAACTGTTCTGTTTTCATCGTAAACGTTGTGGTTCTCTGTCATTTCTCTCTTCATAGAAGGTACACCTGGTCTGGCCTTCTGTTAAGGTGTCTCTGCTCTGTCTTCTCTACCATAGAAAGTACTCCTGGGTCAATGTGAGCTTCTGAGCTTTCTGTGTCTCTGCTCTGTCTTCTCTAAGCCCCAGTGGGTGGAGGCAGATGAGCGTTCACACTGAGTCTGGTTCTGGTTCTGCTGGAGGTTCTCTGTCCTCCAGCAGCTTCTCTCGTTACACTTGGGTTCAGGTTGGTTCTGCAGGTTTCCTCAGGGTCCACATGAGCTGGAGCTAAACTGGAGAACATTCAGATGATCCATGCAGCGGTAACCTGTTTAATCCTGTGGTCCCAGCACAGCGCCGCCCTGGTGGCTGTAGTAGCTCCAGCCTGGTTCTGTGAGTTTCTCCTTTTAAAATGAATGTTCTGGCCAACGTTCTGCTGGTTTGAACAGCTGGACCTGTTTGGAAGAACCAATGCTGAAGAACACCAGGTTCTGAGGAAGGGTCAGGTTCTGCTGTGACCTCCCTGCTATGTTCTCCATGTGAGGCTCTGGACGGCAGCATAATGTCATCAGGGAGAAGAACCTCAGCTTCGTCGGAGGCTTTTTCTACTTTCTGAGCTGTTTTGATGCAGTTCCTGCTTTATTTTGGTGAGCTGGGGGCTCTGTGCTCACAGGACTTCCTGTTTCCTCTCTCTGACCACTTCCTGAGCAGCTCTGCTCGTGTTTGCTCATGTTCTGGGCCTCCTCAGCTGCACCTCATCAGTTTATCAGCCAGGAACCAGGACCAGCGTTCAGTCAGCCGCTCCTTTGCCATCTCCGCCTGCACCTTGTTCCTCTGCACTTCCAGTCAGGATCTCCTCCTGCTGGAGCTTCTGCTCCTCCACAGACTGGTCATGAAACCAGTTCTTGGAGTCTCCTCCAGCCTCCATCAGTCTGGTTTCTTTGTGCTAATGTGACAAATCTGTGTGCTCATCAGAGCAAAGCAGAGAGCATGCTGCTGATGAAGCTTCTATAAACTACAGGGAGATAAAGAGGAGCAAACAGCTTCCTGTGGAACTGTGACGCATGGAAACCTTCACCCAGAACCTCTCCATGT
This sequence comes from Fundulus heteroclitus, assembly GCF_011125445.2. Taxonomy (NCBI): domain Eukaryota; kingdom Metazoa; phylum Chordata; class Actinopteri; order Cyprinodontiformes; family Fundulidae; genus Fundulus; species Fundulus heteroclitus. The sequence continues at coordinate 16,471,436 of NC_046383.1, forward strand.
TCTCCTCGTGTCTCCTTCACTGACCCTGACCTCAGTCTGATTCTGCAGCACCCCCCCCCACACACACACACACACACACTCATCTGCTTTTACGTGCAGCAGCTGTTTGAGCACTTTGAAGGGATGAGGCTGTAAAAGCAGGACCTGCCTCCTGCACCTCCTGCTTCTTCTTCATGTGTTTCTGCTGCAGCCTGTCGGCGTTTAGGCTGCTCCTCCCACAGCTGGAGGACTCTGTGTGTGGTTCATCACAAAAAAATCTGTTTCACTGTGAAACAAAGAGCTGGGCTGCTTCCTGCAGCAGCTCATAAAGAAGGAGGAACTTTAGAACAGCAAAGGTCCATCAGAACGTCTTTGGGTCACATTCAGGATTTAAAGACAGAACTAAACATGTATATAAAAGTATGTTTAGTTCCTTTTCCTGAACTGGATCAACGTTCTGGGCTGATCTGAGCTTTAATTCAGGCCCATGGCGTCACGAGAGCCAAGATGGTTGCTTGATGTTCAGACAGTAATCCAAGAAGTTTTTCTCCTCCTGTTTTCTGCTGGAAATGAAGGAGAAATGGGAAAACCTGTGAGAGTGAAACGCTTTTCAGCCTCATCAGCAGCATCTTATCTAGCTGGTAGACTTTCTAACCTGTTAAAATCCTATTTCTGGTTAAAACAGCCCGTTTGGGATGTTGACCAGCAGTTACAGTGTGGCTCACTGATTGATCTGGAAGTTGGATTGGATTCAAGGTGGAGAAAAATAAAAGCCCTCTTCATCCTCAAAGCTCCAGCTGGAGCCTGAAGGTTTGGGTCAGACTGGTCATAATTTCATTCACCTTGTTTTGAAATCCCAGCATGACGCTGCCACCACCGTGTTTCACAGTGATTATATATATTTCTTTATTATTAATCCTTTATTTATAAACGTTAGTTTCTTGAGACTCAGCGTCTCATTTACAAGAGAAACCTGTTTAAACACAATCACAACAGCTTACAGCAATTACACATTTAAACGTGTCCCCACATATGATTCAGAGTTTATGACAAAAGTAAAAGATGTAGAAATATGTCAGTAAAACAAGCAGAGTTTGCTGTACAGTCCTTTTAATAAAGCTGTTGTCCCAGAGGGACCAGACTGGACAGCTTCAGGTCCTGCTGCATGTCCTCCAGCTGCAGGCCTGACAAGGAGAAGGCCTTCCCAGCTCTCTGAGAACTGCTGGAGCTCTGAAGGAACCAGTCCTGGGAGCACAAAGAGCTCGATTGTGTCTAATGAGACAATATGGCCGCTCCATACGGACAACACATTTAGAAATGAACAAATAGCAGAACATATGTAGTGAGGGCCAGCTTAGAGTACAAGGTGCAGTGGTGAGTGTCACAGACGTCATATAGGTAGACGCCGCGTCGTCGGGTGAAAGGCGTGCCGACAGAGCGGCCATCTTGGGTCAGACCAAGCTGCGCTCAGAGAGAATACACGTCAATTCAGGAAAATGTACTTTATGTTTTCAGACACTCTGAATCCGCTAAATTCTCACCCGATTTCCAGATAAATCAACTGACTGAAAACGTCACACTTTAGGGGCTACATGGGACCAATTGATTGAATTAAATTATTGTCTAACTTAATATATAATTTAGATTTTGTATTGAAAGTTAGCAAACTTCTAGAGCTACCTCCCAGGAAGCCCGACCTTTACTCCGCTTATGGGTGCGCAAATAAAAGGACACTAGGAACCAGATCCTGGAGAATTACCTTCCATAAGTAAGATTGTCTGATAGATCATCCTCATGCTTTACTGTTACAGTTTTTCCGGCATAAACACAATATGTGCTAATGGGTAGCAGGGATGGAAGCAGAGAAAAGTACATTAAACACCCTGATTTCTAAAAGCTCTGACTGAGTATATATATATATATATATATATATATATAGATAGATATATATATATAATATATATATATATACTATATATATATATATATATATATATATATATATATATATATATATATATATATATATATTATATAAATATATATATATATATATAAATATATATATATATATATATATATATATATATATATATATATATATAGTAAGAGAGAGAGAGAGAGAGATTTATGCGTGTATAATTTGTGTGTCTATTATATTAATATGTGACTGCAAAATATGTAAGTGCGTGTATATATCTCATCCATATTGACTTCAGTTTAAATAGTTTTGGTTCTAAATAAATGTGTAATCTGTCTGAAAGGTCACCAGCATTGTAAACATATGATTAAATAAAATCTGAGCTGCCTCCTATTCAGTGGCGGATGGCCAGTAGGGGGCGCTCGGGCGCCGCCCCCTTAAAATTGTTTAGATAATAAATGATTTCTGAACTGCAAAGTACTTAAAAATGTATTTATTCATACTGTGTGTCCAATAGACATGTTAGAACTTATTAAAATAGTAAATACATAATTCTATTTAATTGCTCACATTGTGCACACTTCCTTTCCTATGTGCAGGGCGCCGGTCTAATGGGAGTGAATGTAGGCGCAGCAACTTGGGCAAGCACGTGATCTGAGGCTGACTTTTAATTGGTTAGCTAGTGTTTTGCATAGGAGCGCACTGCTCTGCGCCCCGGACACACCTATTCTGTTGCGTCATTACTGGTAGAGTGTCAGTACTAGCTAATTTTTTTAAAAACATTGTGTGATTGGACAATCCCCGATTCGACTCATTAGCGCAGCTGCAGTTCGTTAGGTCGATTCACAAAGTGGAGTAGTTGTTACACTGGTTTATAGTAATGTTATTTAATATATTAGGAAGATGTGCGTTGTAGTTAGAAATACCTTTAGTTGTGTCTATGCTGTGTAGGTATGTTGATATAATGTTTGTCAGCAAGATATTTTATTATTTAAGTTGTACTGAAGTTTATGGGTAATGGGGAATAAAACATTTGGTTACTGAATTTTGTATAATCTTGTCCCACAAAAATGCTGTAACACATTTCATAACATAGCCTTAAAAAATGGCAGCAAATGTTATTAAAATCAGGAAAACAATCTAGAAGAAGTATTTTCAGAAACTGTCACGCTCTTGAAGATCTTCATCACCACAGCAGAAGCTGAAAGGTGCTTTTCAACTCTGAAAAGAATCAAGACTTTTCTGAGAAACTCAATGACTCAGGACAGGCTGAATGCATTGGCCATGTTGTCAATGGAGAAAAGACTAGTCGCAGAGATGACTGACTTTAACAAGAATATAATTTGTTCAAATAGAGCTATTTTTTAAGATTTGTTTTGTTTGTTTTTCATTTGTTTGTTTGTGTGCGCCCCCCTCAGTTTTTTTAAGCACCAGCCGCCACTGCTCCTATTCATTCTGACAGCAGCTGTCTGATCTGTGGTCTGACCCAAGATGGCCGCCCTGTAGGCACATCAACCTAGCGGCCGGTGTAGGTACCAGATTGGCTCGGGTGCTTCCCGATGACGTCTACATATGGCAACTCAACTCAAACAAACTAGATTATGCGCCCGCGGTCTCCATTTGTTACAAATCAATTTTATTTTGTTAATTTACGGTTATTTTCCTGTAAATTAGTCGAGGCATGAAAACTTTTAACATCATTTTGGAATACTTGTGTGGTAGTCTGACAATTTAATCGGTAATTTTGCAGGATCAAAGAAGTTACAACCTTAGAGAAATTTAATTCCTCCAATTTTTTTTAAGTTGTGAAGGGAAACTAAACCATAAACTCATTTCATTTTTAATAAAAGTCAGCAGCCACATTTAATTTTATCACGGCATTCATCACTGTAAAATAAATAACGTTCATTCCTCCTTTTTGTACTGATGTTGTTCTTTCTGATCACATGTTTTTTTATTATTCCAGATGAAATTGTGATGAATTTGATTATTTTTTTATTGTGGTATTTGGTACATTTAAGATATATGCTGGATAAATTAGTCTGGCTAGCCCTTCCATTTTTGTTAACAATATTCTTCCAAACATTGAGCCAATTGTCAAATATTTGTTTTTTTTTTTATTTATTTGTAAAATGGCTTGAATATTTGTTCAAGCTTTTGAGAAAAAAGAAACCGCTAAATTAACTTAATAAAATTGATTCGTTAAATGCAGACCGCGGGCTCTATGTAGTTTGTTTGAGTGGTGTTGCCATAAGGTGACGTCATCGGGAGGCGCAGGGACCGTGGCGATTTTCTTCGTAAAATTGTCCGTTTACAAGCCGCAATCCCGCTCTCGAATAAAACCTACACCCCGCTATAATTACTTTAGTAAGTTGTCCAGACCAATTACAATATTTTGCGCAATTGAGCAAACGTTAAACCAACAATGTATAGTGACGTCATCAGAAGACGCAGGACCCGAGTCAATCTGGTACCTACACCGGCAGCGTCCAATGAGGCGTCTACGTATATGATGTCTATGATTAGTGTTTTTACTCTGTGATGAATCTAAGCGCTCCATGATACACGGCGTCTAGCTGACAGAGGCGTTCATACATACAATATCTCCATAATCTAAAACACTCACAAAGATGGCCGACACCAACAGTTTCTGGGCCTGACATGAGAAACGACTTATTTCCATAATAGAAACTATCTTGAGCTTAAGCTTTAGAACAAACTTTCAGAGTATCATCAATACCTACACAGAGGTGAACCTTATTATTAGCAAATAATAAAGCTTTAGTTTTACCTGCATTAAGTAACAACCCAAGTTCTGAAAGCTGAGACTGAATGGTGTCAAAGGAAACCTGCAGATGGATTTATAACCACAGTAGATCACAGAATAATCAGCATAGAGATGCAGAGCTGTAATATTTAATGCTGAATAGAGTGAATTCTGTAATGTACAAATTACTGCTACAGCTCTCCACTGGTTTAAATCCTACTTAAAGGACTTTTAGTGTCAGCAGGTAACTTTACATCAGAGACGACAATAATCACATGTGGGGTTCTCCAAGGTTCCATCCTGGGTTCCTCCTGTTCTAGATCTACATGCTCCTCTAGCTCAGATCATAAACATCATCAGCTACCATCACTATGCAGACGACACACAGCTCTACATCACCATGTCACCAGGTGACTATGAACCAGTTCAGCCTCTGAGGAAATAGAAGAAATCAATGCAGGAGGAGACTAAATGTTCTTTAACTGAATAAAAACAAGACTAAGAACGTAGAGAACATGGACCCGGTTCTGAAGTCCTTCCACTAAGACTAAGAACGTAGAGAACATGGACCCGGTTCTGAAGTCCTCACTAAGACTAAGAACGTAGAGAACATGGACCCGGTTCTGAAGTCCTCACTAAGACTAAGAACGTAGAGAACATGGACCCGGTTCTGAAGTCCTCACTAAGACTAAGAACGTAGAGAACATGGACCCGGTTCTGAAGTCCTTCCACTAAGAACGTAGAGAACATGGACCCGGTTCTGAAGTCCTCACTAAGACTAAGAACGTAGAGAACAGGTCTTCTGGCTCCAGCCTGCTCTGCAGAACCAGAACCAGAACCAGAACCAGACATGGAGAAGCAGCATTTAGTTCCTATGCTCCACTGATCTGGAACAAACTCCCAGAAAACTGTAAAGGTGCTGAAAGCCTGAGTTCCTTTAGATCAAGATTAAAAACCTGTTTTTTTTAGAACTGCTTTAAAATGTTGAATTTAAACTGTAGTTCAGTGAAACTGGATTAAGTTTGTGGTCCATCTCCTCCTGACCTGCTGCTAATGTTCCTCTGAAATGTACGTTCCTCCTGAAGGATCTCCTGTGGCTGTAGCTCTGACAGGATTAAGGTCTCAACAACACGAGATGCGACCGAATTTTAATGAAGTAAAAGACGTCTAAAATAAAATGAACACAGCAGCCTGAGGATCTGGAGGATCCTGGAAACAAAACGGAGAGCGAAAAAGATTAATCTGCTTAGACTGTGATAACAGCTGTGGTAATCCTGCAGCACAACAAGACTCCGCTGAACCCGCAGAGGGTCAGAGAGCACGCAGGAAACCTCTGGAGGATGGGGGATGACGAAGAGGAGGAGGAGGAGGAGCTCTCAGTCTAAAAGCAGAGCTGCACAAATTATCTCAGAAAATACAAAACCTGACTTTTAGAGAAGCTGCAGGGAGAAATCCCAGATTTGAGGAGCTCCTCGTTCTCTCAGACTGAAAATGGCGTCCTGATCCAGAACTCCTCTGTGATCCAAGCTGTGCGTTCTTCCTCAGAGGTCTGCATCAAATGTCTATCAGTGCTTTTCTTTGGACTGGGATGTCCTGGTGTTTAGGTTCAGGCTTTGGTTTGGTCTTTATGATGTGAGCCACACGACGCCAAGAACAACAGAACCTCAGCACTCACCTCAGAGGAGGAAATGTAGCTGCACAGGCGTCAGCTAGCAGCTAAACGTTAAAGGTCTTATCACCACCAAGAACCATTTTCATTGTTTTGTGTATTTTTGATCTAAGAATAAGGTTCTGGTTATAGAGTTAGTGCACAGGTTTGAAATAAAACCGAGCCTCTGACCGAGCAGCTGACCGAGCAGCTATCGCCTGGTGACCCAGATTGGTATGAACCTCCATTTGCTGGAATTGTGGTTGTTATGTGAGATAAAATGAAGGTTTTGCTGTAGTTGAGCAGAGATGTGTGTTTTCTAGGGCTGAGGAAGCTGCTACTTGCATCTCCGGTTAGCAGATGCTAACCTCAACACATCATCCATGTGGCCTTTCTACTTTTATTCTACAGGACTGTCTCAGAAAATTAGAATATTGTGATAAAGTTCTTTATTTTTTATTGAAAAACATGAAATGTCATATGTTCTGGATGCATTACAAATCAACTGAAATATTGCAAGCCTTTTATTGTTTTAATATCGCTGATTATGGCGTACAGCTTAAGAAAACTCAAAAATCCTATCTAAATATTACAATATTTCCTCAGACCAAGTAAAAAAAAAATATAACAGCAAAACAAAATGAAACATTTAAAAATGTCCATTAATGCACTCAGTACTTGGTTGGGAATCCTTTTGCACAGATTAGTGCATGAATGCGGCGTGGCATGGAGGCAATCAGCCTGTGGCATTGCTGAGGTCTTATGGATGCCCAGGATGCTTCAATAGCGGCCTTTAGCTCATTTGCATTGTTGGCTCTGGTGTCTTTCAGCTTCTTCTTCACAATAGCCCACAAATTCTCTATGGGGTTCAGGTCAGGGGAACTGGCAGGCCAATCAAGGACAGTAATGCCATGGTCAGTACACCAGTTACTGTGAGAATCTGATGTCGTCTCTAAACCACTACCATACTTGTGATTTAGTTTACTGAACCAAGCTGAGTGTTTTTCAAGGCTCAGGAAACCCTGCAGTGTTTCCAGTTAATTAGACGATTCAAGTGATTAGTTGAATAGCCTACTAGTATACGTTTTCACGATATTCTAATATTTTGAGATAGGATTTTTGAGTTTCTTCAGCTGTACGCCATAATCAGCTATATTAAAACAATAAAAGGCTTGAGATATTTCAGTTGATTTGTAATGAATCCAGAATGTATGACATTTCATGTTTTTTAATTGCATTACAGAAAATAAAGAACTTTATCACAATATTCTAATTTTCTGAGACAGTCCTATAAATGCCGCCTTGATCTAATCAAGTCCACCGGCGTCTTCACGCTGTGAGACCTGCGACGACTGGCTAATTAGGCTCGCTATATCTGAGTCAGGATATTGTACAGGTTCAGGAAAAAGTGAAGCTGTCCTCCATCAGGACAGTTTTAACTACTAACATGTAAAAGAAGCTGAACTTTTTTCTTCCTGAAGTGAAAACATCCTCAGTCTCCGGGTTAACGGCGCCATGATGGGTTGCTGTCCGGCCCGATGACACTTCTTTTCAGGTACTGGGTGTTCTGGTCGTGGTGTTGCCATGACGCCGCGGGCCGCAGATAAATCCCCGCCGTCCCCTTTGTGGCGGCTAATGTGGGGGTAAACTGGAGGTAAATTATGAGGCTGAGCAAACAGCAGCAGACAAGTGAAAGGAAGCCGCCTGCAGATTGATGGAGGCGTCCGGCGCTGACGTTCCGTTACATTAAAACCTTCCTGGAGCAGCAGACGGAAAGATATCCATAACTGCAGACAGACCAGACAAAACACTGTATTTGATCACGCTTCAAGTCTGTGTGCAGAGAGGTGATGAAGGAGCAGAGGGAGGAAGAGGAGGAGGAGGTGTTTACTGATGCAGACCGCTTCCACAGACGCCATCAGGTTGTTTAAACCCGACCCGACAAAGTTTCTAGAAATCCTGTTGTTTCTGCATCTAAATATGAGATTGCTGCTGCTTTTCTGTCCCATCAAAATGTTTCTCATCATAAAAAGTTCAGAATCATTCAGAGAGAACCTGAAAAATACAAAGAGCAGTTTTTAGTGAACGCTTTTATTTATTGAGGGGAAAAGGCTCCAGACCACCCTAAACCATGAATTACCTGCTGGGTAACTAACAGCCTGATTGCTGCCAGACTTGGATCCTGAAATCACTGAAGCAGAACTCGTCTAGCAGCATGAAGTAGGCGGTTCTCTGGTAGAACATCCTGGAAAACGTCAGACCATCTGCAGCAGATTTGCCTCTGAATGTTTAATAACACCTGAACAAAGGTTTTCAAGTGGCCTAGTCAAATCCTGGACTGTATAGAGATGCTGTGAGATGACCTGCAACAGACTTGTGATGATCAGAGAAGGTAAGCTAACGACCTGCTGCTCCTAACGAGTCCATTAGAGACTGGAACAGAAGGACTCAACCACCTTTCTCAGGGAAACAGAAAAGTTCTGTCATTAATTCTTCTATAGATGGGTTTTATATTCAGCACCAAATGTTCAGAACCATTGGGTTCTGGGTGGTTCTCTATAATCTTAAAGGAACTTGTTCCATCACTTCTGTAGCCACATCTTGTTTCTCTGGTGCGGCTCGTCCTGATTCTGCTGGAGCGGAACGCTGTTCTGGACTTTGTTCCTCATCCAGTAGATGAGTGAACACAAATTAACAAATCCATTCAGCAGAGAGAGCGGGTTAGAGTACCTCCATGGTGATGGTAAACCGTGTTACACTTGATGGTAGATCATCTTCCTCACCTCTGTAGTACGTTCATCATCCTCATGAAAAGCTCATTTCCTCTCCACCAGAGATTTTAGAAACATCTTCTGAACCACTTCTTCTCCAGGAGCATCCATGGAGTTTTCACCAAGACAATCCCATTCCTGCCCGGCTGAGGAAGAGGAGGGCACGACTGCCTGGGCTTCCTCAGCGTTGGAGACGACTCCGTAGAGATGGACACCTTGTGAGACAGAAATATACACGCTTGGTACACGGCCAAAGCAGCGATGGCGTTCACGTGCTGCGTTCATGCGCTGCGTTCACGTGCTGCGTTCACGTGCTGCGTTCACACGACATCAGGAATTCAGACGGCAGCGGGCGGCGTTGACTGCGCCCGCGTGCGCTCGCTCTCTCGTCCTGCATGTGCTGCTGAGTCTGCAGAGAACCTGGCGAGGATCCATTCTGGGCTCTCAGAAAACCCAGAACCAACTCATTTTCTCTGTGGGGGGGGGGGGGGGGGGTGATCAAAGGTGGAAGTAAAACGTTTCTTTTGTGGTTTTTAGGGAAACCTTTGCAGATGTCAGAGGGCTTCTGCTCTGAAACAAGCCTGGTGCATCTAGACGTACGTCACGACCACATTCAATGATTTTGTGCCCATATTAACAATGTATTGGGATTATTTTTCAATTTCAAGCCATGAATAACTCAATCCCATTTATGCAGGTAATCATATGTTGGAAGAAGGACGGCGTTTTTTTCTGCTGGACCTGAGGGAGACAAAGCTGCACAGTGACGATCCCTCAGAGAGAGACCTTCATACGGCGCGGTGAGGAAGGCGGCGCAGCAGGAAGCTGCATCTCCAACAGGTGATGGTCGACTGGTGTTAGCTGGAGATGATAAAAGCTGCAGGTGGAGCAGTCTGCAGTCTGAGGAAAGTGATAGAAAGTGTCCCAGCAGACGGGGCTCCGCAGCTGAATGCGCTTTGCTTGTGGCGCTCAGAGAGGAGGCCATATGGTTTGGAGAGCAATAACTGGAATCTGCTGCAACAAAGGAGTAATTGAGAAGGAGAGAAGGAGTTGTGAGTCTTGACTCGACAAAGCTGTGAAAACCCTCTTCTTTCAGGCTAATGAAGCTGTCGTCTGGGGGTGTGGTGGAGGCCGGGGAGGAGGCCGGGGCGCGGGGCGGGGAGGTGGAGGCCGAGCGGTCCGGGACGTGATTTGTCATACAATCTGACTCTTTAGGAGGGCCGCAGCAGAGACACCTCCTCTCCATATGTCTGCTTCGTTTGCATCTGAAAGCTGCAGGAGGAGGAGGAGGAGGAGGAGGAGGAGGAAGGTGGTGGTGTGGGGTGAATACGGCCCTGAATCATCCGTACGCTGCTTCTTTACACACATTAGCTCCAGTTTGAACTCTAAACGCTTTCAGGACAGAGAGAATTCACAAAGTTTCACCACAGACTGATGGACTTTGTTTTAATGTTAAGCTTTTCTTTTTTCATAGCTCATTTAAACAAGTTTCCAAATTAAAAGCATGAGCGTCAAACTCAGCTCTGGTTTGCAGTTCACTGAGGAGGTTTGATGTTTGAGAGTTTTAGCTGCAGATAAAGTCCTGAAGGTTGAGTTTGTCTTATTAGACATTATGTATTTAAATACAATCTGTTATTTTAAAATCCTTTAAAGAAACAGAGAGGCAGAATTAAGTGGGAGGCAGCCGCCTGGAGACACTTTCTTCCTTCTGACCTCCAACCACAGCCGCTCCGACTGATCGCCTCTATCGGCCCCGCGAGCAGCGAGGCTGAACCGGTTTTATTCCTGCTGACGCCGTCGAGACGATTAAAATCCTGCAACAGCCACGGGTTGAGAGAGTAGCTCTAAAAAATCTAACCAAAGTAAAGCAGGTGAGGAGCAGTTATGCTGCCTGGTGCAGAGATGTCACAAGTACTCAAACTAAAGTAGAAGTAAACATGCCTGCATGGAAAAGACGCTGCAAAAAGTAACAGTACCAAATAAACTCTTTGAGTTAAATAAAAGTAAAACAGTACAGGTTCTGTAATGCACTTAAGCACAAAAGTAATTTTAGTTTTTGCCTTAAATTATAAAAAAAGTTCATAAAACCATAAAACCTGTTTTAATCAAACAGAATAAGTTTTTTTTTTTCTTTTACTCACAACCTACACTATGTTGATAGTATGAACATAAAGAAATACTGTCTAGTTTTGTTCTAAATTCAGATTTCAAACAGTATAACATAGTGTCGGTATTCCCAGCACTAAAGTTGCATCAAACATCCATTGTATTTTTCAAATAATAAAGCTTGAACTAGAACTTAAAGCAACATGGACATTTCAAATCTATTAAAGTTGTTTCTATTCTGTTCATTTCTCTCTTCTCTTCAAGTCTACCAAAATCTGTTATTAACCTCAGCAGAAGCTGGTGCCCAACGCTGCTAGAATCAAGAGTCCTACGCTCTGAGAAGGCCTCTGAAGTGCAGCCGAGGCAGGCAGGCTGTTTGGGGACATCCTCAGCATCCGCTGGGCTGGCAGGTGGACACATCTCTGCCTTTAGAGGAGGAGGACTTCTGCTGCAGCATCAAGCACACAGGAACCCTCAGGAACCCTCAGGAAACCTCAGGAAACCTCAGGAACCCTCAGGAAACCTCAGGAACCCTCAGGAACCCTCAGGAAACCACAGGAACCCTCAGGAAACCTCAGGAACCCTCAGGAAACCTCAGGAAACCTCAGGAACCCTCAGGAACACACAGGAACCCTCAGGAAACCTCAGGAAACCTCAGGAAACCTCAGGAACCCTCAGGAAACCACAGGAACCCTCAGGAACCCTCAGGAAACCTCAGGAACACACAGGAACCCTCAGGAAACCTCAGGAAACCTCAGGAAACCTCAGGAACACACAGGAACCCTCAGGAAACCTCAGGAAACCACAGGAACCCTCAGGAACACACAGGAACCCTCAGGAAACCTCAGGAAACCTCAGGAAACCTCAGGAACCCTCAGGAAACCTCAGGAACCCTCAGGAACCCTCAGGAAACCTCAGGAACCCTCAGGAAACCTCAGGAACCCTCAGGAACCCTCAGGAAACCACAGGAACCCTCAGGAAACCTCAGGAACCCTCAGGAAACCTCCCAGCAGCTCCACCACAGGTTGCTGCTTCAGATGCTTCTGATGGACGGAAAACCCAAAGAAGGATTTTATGATTTCCCACCAAATGCATCACCATTACAAAACCTTAATTCAATGATCATCGTGGAATTAGATTAAAATCTTTTCTTTAGTTAAGCTGAAAGCTCGTAGTTTTCAGGTCAGCAAAATTCACACATTCACCTTGAATCACTGTTGAACCGAAGGGTTCTCCTAAATACGGCCGTGGATGGAGAACATCTCTGAAGCAGGCCGTCTGCTACGTTCCTGTCTTCATCAGCATCGCTGCTCAGGTTTATCACGGCTGTTACGTTGTTATCGACACACAGAGAAGTAACGAGACGGTTTTGACAAAGTGAGGAGCAGAAGTTCAGGTACAGAGACGGGAAAATCTCCTAAAGTTCAGGAACACCTTGACAGCAGTAGTTAGATTCTCAGTAAACTCCAGGTTTGTTTATGTCTCATTCAGTCATTTAATGTCTGAATGTGAGAAATGTGGCGTCAGCTTACAGTGTTACTGACTCTGAACACAACATTTAGCAAATCCAGCTGCTTTCCACGTTTTTAATCAATCTCCAGATTAAAATGCTTGGTTGTGATTGTTAGCGTGTTCATTTTAGAGCCAGCATCATAAAGATGATTTTAATATATCAGTTAAAATGATGTCTTCACAGCTGAAGTGTTGGCAGGGTTTAATCTGCTGTTAGCATAGCGTTAGCATTCCGAGGCTAACTGTAGCGCGGTAACTTTAGCGTTAGCTTGCTGTTGTGCTACGGCTGCAATGCATTGTGGTTCCAATAAAACCTAAACTGTTGACAGAAAAGCTGCTGTTCCATGTAGCTTTTCTGGATTTTAAGGGAAAGATCTGCAAGAATGTTTGATTTTAGGTCCTCAACAATCATCATGCATTCCGCTGGAATGATTTACATTAAAATCTTCTTCTTCTGACGGGTTTTCCCATCCAGGGTCGCTACAGCGCCCGTCTCCATCTAACCTTTCCCAGGTCCTCCTCCAGGCCTCCTGCCTGGCATCTCCAGCCTCAGCATCCTTCCACCCATGTTCTCACCATCATGTCCAAACCATCTTCCTTCAAAACATACCTGGTCTTTTTTGGTCTCAATCAAATGAATCAATAAAACTTTTATTTAGACTTTGAGCCAGCAGGAAATCCAACTCTACTCCATCACCGTTAGGCCGGTTGGAGACTGTCGGCTGGAGAACATCCTGATCATCTGGGTTTCTACATCTAAACTAGGGTTACAGGGCCAGGCGGTGGGGAGGCGTCTGTGTGTGTTGGATTCATTTAATGCAGGAGAAATGTCCTTCCTGCTCTGCAGCAATGTAACTTCTCCAGCGCGCCACCTAGTTTTCTGAAGAGGAACTGCAAGGAGCATTGCACAGCTCAGACGTCCTGGTTAATGACAAACACAGCAGCACAAGCTCTTCTGAAGACATTTAAAGGATGTTGGGGGTTCGGTGGAGACCATCCTGCAGGCGTTACGCTCTGCAGCAGGAGAAACAGCAGTAACACAGCCCGGGACATGAAGTTCCTCAGAGGCTGGTTCTCCACTGTGAGGCTGTCCTGTGAATCAGCTGCAGTTAATGTTCTGAAGCCAGGCAGATTTAAAGAACCCTGCTCAGAAAGATCACCTCCAGCCTGATGTTTCTCAGAGGCTCTATAATTATACGTGACCTTCAGGAGCGAGCAAAGATTCACTGAGTGGAACGAAATGGGCCCAGAATCAGGTCCAGACCAGAGAGTCCGTTCCATGAGCCCCGCCCTGAAGGTCTTCTCAGAGATGGTAGGGCTTGTTGGAGGGGAGGCGGCTGTAAATCCTCCTGCTGAGGTTGGCTGCAGGACGGCCAGCCTCTAATCCTGATGATGAGGACGGTGATGAAGGTGATGATGAGGACGGTGATGAAGGTGATGATGAGATGCAGAGGGGAGGGGCCGGGACACAGAGGTCATGACCTGCGGTCTCTTTGCAGACATCTGTAGCTGTAGCACATTCTCCAGCATCTCCCGCTGACCAATCAGCTCTCTGAAAGAATGTGTGACCTGTAGAGCCCCGCAGGCTCCGCCCCTCATCAGCATGCAAGGCTCGGATCGGAGGCGAAGCTGTCGGCCTACAAAGGAGGCTGCAGCTGAAATATGGACCAGCAGCCTACAAAGAAACCTTCTTCCTTGGGTTCCTCGTGGATAAATCTGCATCTCTGTGGAGCAGGTCCGGTACTCTGCTGCCCCCTGCTGGTGGAGAAACACCAGGACGCCCACCTGCTGATGTAAACTTACCTGCTGATGTAAACTTACCTGCTGATGTAAACTTACCTGCTGATGTAGTTACCTGCTGATGTAAAGTTACCTGCTGATGTAAAGTTACCTGCTGATGTAAAGTTACCTGCTGACACTAAAAGTCCTTTAAGTAGGATTTAAACCAGTGGAGAGCTGTAGCAGAGAGGCCGACCCAGTTCTCCAGATGTTCTACCAGGATGGAGAGATCCACAGTATCAATGCTGCACTGAGGTCCACCAGAACCAGCACTGAGGTTCTGAGGTCCAATAGAACCAGCACTGAGGTTCTGAGGTCCATCAGAACCAGCACTGAGGTTCTGAGGTCTAACAGAACCAGCACTGAGGTCTAACAGAACCAGCTCTGAGGTTCTGAGGTCCACCAGAACCAGCACTGAGGTTCTGAGGTCTAACAGAACCAGCACTGAGGTTCTGAGGTCCAATAGAACCAGCACTGAGGTTCTGAGGTCCATCAGAACCAGCACGGTGGTTCTGAGGTCCAACAGAACCAGCACTGAGGTCCAACAGAACCAGCACGGTGGTTCTGAGGTCCAATAGAACCAGCACTGAGGTTCTGAGGTCCATCAGAACCAGCACGGTGGTTCTGAGGTCCAACAGAACCAGCACTGAGGTCCAACAGAACCAGCACGGTGGTTCTGAGGTCCAACAGAACCAGCACCTTGATCAGGGCGGTCTCTGTACTGTGGTGAGGAAACCTGACTGGAGAACATCAAAGCTGCTGGTCGCTGTTAAGAAGGTGTTTAATTGTTGAAACTCAGCTTTTTCTATAATCTTTAATAAATAAATAATAATAATCAATAATTTACTGATAAAGGAGGTTTGAGATGGGCCTGAAGTTCTGGAGGAGAAGTTTGTCTAAATTGTTCTTGTTCCACTGCTGGTGTGATAATTGCTGAGGGTCAGTGATGCTCAGAGCACAGACTGCTGTCCTGAGCTGAGACCTGATCAGCCTGAAGGTCCTCTGCTGCCCGTGGAGATTAAACATCTGAACATCTGAAGGTGAAGCCAGAGGTGCCACCACCAGCAGGAGAGCAAATCTTAGACAACTCTGCCCTCTGCTGGACAGCACCACACATAGACCACGTTCCGTCTCCTTTCACCCAGAGTTACTGACAGACACTTTGGGATAAAAACATTAACAGCAAATTAAACTAAGAGGAAATTATTTTCTCTAATGAAGAATCCCTTCTTTGAAGGCTTGGATAGCAGTTTAAGTTCAACCTCATTGTGAAATTAGCATTTCTGCAGTTTTAAAGCAACTAATCATCTGGTCAAAGCTGTTTTCTCCTACAGAGGACTGTGCTCCTGAACGCCTCATAGGCAACCCAGACTGCCGCAGCGCTGTAGGCGATTCCTCCAACCACAACACAAGTCAATGTGGGTCAGTGATGAGCAGCTTTAATACCAGCTGGTATCATTTAATAATTAGATTTAATGATAATTATTATTAAATACCAGGTAAGTGCGGTGCAGAAAAGCAGGTCGCTGTTAGCTCAGTGCAGGCTGCAGCTTGTTGGACCTCCTGGATGCTGCAGCTCTACAGCAATGGGAACTGAAGCTGGACAAAACATCTGGGTTCCTTCAGAACCTTTAGGTTCTGCCTGCAATCCAACTCTGCATAGAACTGGGCCCAAAGCACCGAGGTGGAAGCCTTGGAGCCGCTCTGATAGAACCTCCTGAAAACGGTTCAGGTCCAAGCAGATGAAACCACACAGAGACAATTCTTCTCAATAAACATTTATTTTAACTACGTTAAGAAAAAATAGATTTTTTTTTTACATCTTTTTCTTTATCTGACTTTTTTTACAGTACTTTGTGCGCGTTTAGAAAAAGTTTTAAGACGTCAGGAAATGAAGCTGCAGAGCGACGCAGAGTTACAGACACTGAAGGTTCTGGGAAACATCACACGAACAGAACCGGGTCAGACCAGACCCCAGCGGATTCTGATTGGACCAAACGGTACCAAACCTAACCGGACTGGTCAGAACCAGACGAGGTCTGAACAGGACGGAGTGATGGGATGGAGGGGCTGGGGACGACCTCCGGGTTCTGAGGGACCTATGAGTGGATCCTAAAGGTTCCGAGGAGAACGAGGTTCCACCGCACAGACGATGAGAGACGGCAACAAGCTGCTTCACATTCAGAGAGTTCCCCCGACACTCAGCTCACACACACCTGACAGGTGGACACCTGACAGGTGTCCACCTGTCAGGTGTCCACCTGTCAGGTGTCCACCTGTCACCTGACAAGAGGACACCTGACACCTGACTGGTGGACACTTATCAGGTGGACACCTGATAAGTGTCCACCAGTCAGGTGACACTTATCAGGTGGACACCTGATAAGTGTCCACCAGTCAGGTGACACTTGTCAGGTGGACACCTGACAGGTGTCCACCTGTCAGGTGTCCTGTGAGTCTTGATATAAGCTTCGTCAGAACAAATGCAGGCGACAGCAGAACTTTGGCAACACGTGAGGCTGAAGGGTCGGTCGGTGGCTGAAAATCCAGCAGACGTCCTGCTGATGATGTCACAGAGCGGGGGGGGGGGGGGGGGTCACAGGTTGTGCTTCTGGATACCCGGGGTGAACTCCTTGGCGTTTGGGTTCAGGCTGCTCCTCACCTGCAGGAGGAAGAGGAGGAGAAGCAGTCAGGGCCCTGAAGGAGGAAGGGCTGTTCTGGCTCCTGATTGGTCGAACCTACCACCAGCTCCAGGTCTGCATCATTGCGGTTCTCTGGGTCCAGAACCAGGAGGCTGATCTGCTCCTGCAGCTGAGCCACGCTCCCAGGTGGGAGGTCTCTGGATGGGATGAACCACTCCCACTGCTCCTCCTCATCCAGCATCTCCTGGAAGCAGTTCTCCAGGAACTCCTCCTCCCACAGCTCCTCCTCCACCTGCAGACACCAGCGGCCTTACAGAACATAGACCATACAAATCCTCGTTACAGGTAAACAGCAGACCCACAGCCAGTCAGAACGGTGGCCATGTTAATGTTCTGGGTCTGACATCCCTGGAGGAACCTGGACCATGGAGGGTTCCAGCAGCACCGGCCCGTTTGAGGACAGCGCACAGCTTCTCAGTCAGATTCATGTCTGGACTTTGAATAGGCCATTCCAAAATCTTTGTTCTGCTTTCTGTAGTTTTCAACTACGGAAAACAAGTCCAGTTGCTTTGTTTTTTACCTTTTTTTGGAATGACCATGGACTGGATGACTGAGAATATTCACACAGGAAGTGACTGACTGCACTTCCTGTTGATGTTCACAGATCTGCTGACCGGGTCGGGTTCAACGGGTTCTGACCGATTTATCCAGAACGTTCCACTGTGACACACTGACCTACAGGTCCTCCTGGTACTGACCCGTTAAGCTAGGGCTAACGGTCCCAGCGGTCCAGTTCAGGACATTTCCACAGATCCAGCAGCAGTTCCTGGTCTCTTCTCAGCCCAGAACCAGCTCTGATTGGCTGCTCCACCAGCCAATAGGGTCCTCCCAGGGTGTCCGACCAGAACCCCCTTCAGTGTGCGTGCTCCTGTTGCAGAACCAGGACCGGGTCGGACACCTGACTGGGCCGGTGCCAGTCTCTGTTGGTCACACATCCTGGCCTTAAGCAGAGCGGCTGACAGGGTGACCATCGGTACCAGGAACCGGACCAATGGACGAGCAGAACCAGAGCCGTTACAGTTCAGCTGGTTCCGGTTCTGGTCGTGCTGCAGCAGAACATGCTGATCGTACTGGGCTCAGGCCTGCTGGGATGTTTCTGCCTCGGTTCTGTTCTCTCAGCCAGTTGCTGTAGAAGTCCAATCACACCCAGTTCCTGTTAACAGGGACCTATTCCTGCCCACTGTCCCCGCATGCTTCCTGGGGAGGAGGGGCTGATGGTTTGGGTCAGCTGCGCTGCCTGACTCCAGAACCTCACTGCTGTTTGTGGGACGGAACCGGTACCCAACTCACCTGTCTGTTGAACTCCTCCTCATTCTCCATCCACATGTAGTCTGCAAACGGGTCCTCCTCGGAACCGAACTGGCTGCTGAGGACCACCTCTCCGGTACCGGTAGGGGTGGCAGTGGTTCCGATGGTCGTGTCCTTCATGTCTCTGCCGGGTGGGCTCACGGAGGTGGTCGTTAATCCAGCAGTTCCGAGCGGTCGGACAGGCAGTGAAGGCCGCTGATTTACCGAGACACAACAGGAACAGCAAAGCCTGAGAACACACACACGGAACCAGAACCGGGTCAGAACCAGAACCGGGTCAGAACCAGAACCGGGTCAGAACACGCAGTGATGCGGTTTCTCACCTACAAAAACCCACTGAGCGGATTTATTCGACGGTAAAACTCCCCAACGGTCACAGTGCGAAAGATGGCCGCTTAGCTTCTGTTTGTTTACATCTGCTGCGTCATTGAGGGCTGCATTCTGATTGGCTGAAGAAAGGTGCTGCCTTCACGGCCCATTTGGTGTGTCAGGAAATGGAACCTCACGCTAATCACAATGCGGAAGAGAACAACATTTAAATGTTTATTGACTAATTACACCCAAATGTTAAATGTTAAATGTCTCTGTGTTTGTTTCAGTGGTGGCTGAGGTGGACAGCGTGGGATGAATGGGGCTCTGACGTCAGATCCAAACACGCAACAGGCTCCCGTAAATGTCACACGCGAGAAATAGGTCAACACGGCGGCTGCGCACCATTTCACCGCCGGAGAGACGAGCTCCAACGTCGCGTCGGCCGGGATCAAATGTAATGTAGGGGGGCAACAAAGGAGCAAGAAGTCTGGGCATGGGGGGGGGGGGGGGGGGGGGGCGTATGGGATGACGTATGGGATGACGCCAACAAAATAGCGCAAAAGCACTTAAAACCCTATATTGTGAAGGGTTTATATTGCCCTTAGCAAAATGTAGTTTATTTAAGTGTACTACGAATATACATATTTACACATGCTTAAAATGAGGCCGTGTACTTGCAGTTTACTTTTTATTAACTATATTTCATATACCAATACTATAGTGAAAAAGTTTAAAGGTATAAACGGAAGTCTATGACTACGTTTAAAACTACATTAATACTAAGACTTAAGTTCATACTTATAATTAGGTATACTTAACAAGTGTACTACTTTTTGCCAAGGGTGGGCCTTAATGCTGCATCATCTTTACCTCTTGATATATATATCTAAAAAATGTATATATTGAAAATTGGAATAATCTAATTCATTTTCGGTTTCTTTGTCATATCATTTGCTTGATGTTTCATTTGATTAGAATTACTGACAATATAAGTTGGTTACATAAAGCCTGGCCTGTCTAGCTTCATGACAAACCTGTAGACCTTTATCAGGTGCTATTTCATTGTAATGTCAAATGTGTCTGCTGGACTATGTACAGAGAATAAACACGGTGGTCCAGCTGGAATAGAGGCTGGATAGCCTGACTGTGTTTTCGTTTTCTCCTTCATCAGCTCCCTCTGCCCTGTCTTCTGTCTCTCTGACTCCAAAACCTTCTCATTTTTATCTGTTATGCTGATATATATTTTTTTTCTCATCTTCATTCAGTTCTGCAGCTCTTCTGTGGCCCTCCTGGTCTATCATTACTCCTTTCCTAAATCTCACCTTCTCTTATTATTCTCATCTAATCAAACTTTTTAACAGATACTGAAAATGTCTGGCATTAAGGACGTAACGACGTTTAAAGCTGCAACTGGGAGTTTTGAGAAAACTGTGGACTTAGCAGGAAAATGTGACCCAGCACACCTTCCAGGTCCCTCCCCCTTGTTCTCCTGCAGCTCCTCCTTGGAGCAGAGCCTGGCGTGCTGCTCCGATGTTCACCTGTCTTTGTTTTGCTAAGATGCTGCAGCCTGCCTTTGTCCCTGGAGGTGGCATCAGGGTGCCAGACGGTGATAGGGGAGGTGAATTCATTGCTCTTAGCTCCTGATCCTAGCTCCTGCTCCTATCTCCTACCTCCTGCTCCGTGACCTTTCCTGGGTCAGCAGAACTCCATCAGGGAGGAAAGGAGCTTCAGCTGCTGAGATGATTCCAGACTTTAACTCTGACGTCATTAGTGACGGAAACATGAAGGACGGAGTCAGAAACACGGAGGACGGAGTCAGAATCATGGAGGATGGAGTCAGAGACATGGAGGATGGAGTAAGATCCTACAGCCTTCTGGACATGAACTACAGAGAGACAAATCTAAAGTCAGTCAAAATAATACTTCAAATTAAACATAATTCCTTAAAGCTCTACCCTCCTTCCAAATGGTTTGCTTCAAGAGCTTTCAGCAGCACCTGCAGCTTGTTTCTGCCTTTTGCTGCCACACCCTGCTGAGGAGCCAAACCAGGAAGAGGTAGGTGCTTACAACTAAACAAGTGTTCTGTCAAAGCAAGAAAATAAACATCTGGAAATTTAAGGAAACATAAATTGACATTCATATATTGACACTTCCTTCACACAGAATGGATGGCCAGTCCCCCTGCATCTCAAGAAGGTACACCTAAATGTCTGAACAAAAATACAACAACAATAATACAATCTGGATGGCATTAACTTGGCCTCTGGTAATAAAGTAAAAAATCTTGGTGTTATTTTTGACCAAGACATGTCATTTAAATCCCATATTAAACAGGTTTCCAGAGTTTCCTTTTTTCACCTCAGGAATATCGCCAAAATTAGAAACATTCTGTCCAGGAGTGATGCTGAAAAACTAGTCCATGCATTTGTTACTTCAAGGCTGGACTATTGTAATTCTTTACTATCAGGAAGTCCACAAAATGCAGTTCAAAGTCTTTAGCTGATCCAAAATGCTGCGGCAAGAGTTCTGATGAAAATCAACCAGAGGGATCATATTTCTCCTGTTTTAGCTTCCCTTCATTGGCTTCCTGTTAAATCAAGAATAGAATTTAAAATTCTTCTTCTAACGTATAAAGCCCTTAATAATCAAGCTCCACCATATATCAGAGCTCTGATTACCCCGTATGTTCCTAACAGAGCACTTCGCTCTCAGACTGCAGGTCTGCTGGTGGTTCCTAGAGTCTCTAAAAGTAGAATGGGAGGCAGATCCTTTAGCTATCAGGCTCCTCTCCTATGGAACCAACTCCCAGTTTTGGTCCGTGAGGCAGACACCCCGTCTACTTTTAAGATTAATCTTAAAACTTTCCTTTGTGACAAAGCTTCTAGTCAGAGTGGCTCATGTTACCCTGAGCTACCTCTATAGTTATGCTGCTATAGGCTTAGGCTGCTGGAGGACATCAGGGTCTAATTCTCTCTCTCTGCTGAGTTCTCCTACTGCTCTCCAGTTTTGCATTGCATTGTATTGAAATGACTGTCGTCATTTCAGCTTTTAACTTTTTTCTCTCTCTCTTTTTCTTCATATTAGGTACACCTGGTCTGGCGTTCTGTTAACTGTGACATCATCCAGAGAAGACGGCTCACCCGCTACTACCATCTAATGTAGAACAGATTACTAGATCAATGTGTGCTTCTGTGCTTTTTTGTCTCTCTTGTTGTGTCTCTGTTCTGTCTTCTGTAACCCCAGTGGGTCGAGGCAGATGACGTTCATACTGATCCTGGTTCTGCTGGAGGTTTTCCTTCCCGTTAATGGGTGGTTTTTCTTCCCACTGTCGCTTCATGCATGCTCAGTATGAGGGATTGCAGCAAAGCCATGTACAATGCAGACGACTCTCCCTGTCGCTCTACGCTTCTCCAGGAGTGAATGCTGCTTGTCGGGACTTTGAAGCAATCAACTGGTTCCCTTATATAGAACATTTTTGACCAATCTGTGTAATACGATTGATTTTGACTTTGTAAAGTGCCTCGAGACGACATGTTTCATGAATTGGCGCTATATAAATAAAATTGAGTTGTATTGACTTGAACATCTCCCTGATATTTCCTATGGATTATCTGTGGGAGCTGAAGAAGTGTTTATAATCCACTTCATGCACCTTGTGTCGCTGTGTTGTGTGTTTTGGCTCAAGAATGGTAATTGTCACCATGTGTTGCCATGGTCAGGAAGCACACAGATAGGGTTAGACGGGCATTTCCTGAGAAATTAGTGTGCAATAGGCGTGATGACTGGAACATCCATCAGACTTTCTGCAAGGGGCGATAGTTTGACAGAAACGAGGCCGATGCAGTGAATTTTCCATGACTGAAAACTCCTGCTTCCAGGATGATGCAAAAGCAGCTCTGGACCCACAGAGCAGAGACAAGAACACACAAATATTAGAATCAACGACAAAATATCCAAAGAGCTAAACGTTGGAATATGATTATAATTAATTTGAAAAATCAATAGAGCAAGTTGATCTCGCAGATGAGAAGCGTACAGTCAGTGAACAGCGCCTCAACAATTCCCACATAAACGCTACAGGCCATTTCTCCAGGCGGATGAGCGGCTGTGCGTGAAAAGGCCAGCAGGGGCGCTGCAGGGAGCCGCGGCTGCACCATGACGTCACAGGTGAAGAAGAAGTAGCAACAGCAGTGGCCGATCTGCGTGTTGTTGGGAAAATCTGCGGTAAGTTCTTAAATCTACAAAAACCCAACAACTTGCTTTGCTTCTGCTCTGGAAACCAGCAGCCGGTTCCGCAGGAGACCCGCTGGGGTCAGAATCTGGGTTTTTAAAACGAATCTCAGGCAAAACGCGGGAAGCAGCGCCTGGTGTTAGCATCAAGAGCTAATGCTAACGCTAGCTTCAGCCGCGGAGTCTCAGTTATTGCAGCTAAACATTCAAACCAGTTTTATTTGAAGGGTTTTTGCTGTTTTTATTTTTTAGTCAAGTGTTTAATGTTCATGTGGTTCAAAGTGAAAATATTGGTTGAGTTTTAAGCCAT
The DNA here is from genome assembly GCF_011125445.2 of Fundulus heteroclitus. NCBI lineage: Eukaryota > Metazoa > Chordata > Actinopteri > Cyprinodontiformes > Fundulidae > Fundulus > Fundulus heteroclitus. Next base: position 16,494,781 of record NC_046383.1, read on the forward strand.
TTTTATTTACAGGTAAACCTTGGAACGTTGTTTTAGCAGGAAGCTAACGGTCTAAGGTCTGTGGGAGAAATTCAACAGATTGAGCTTTTAGAAACGATTTATAGACACATTTTAGACTTTGCCTCCTTTAAAAAAAATTACTTATAATAACAAATAAGCAAGCAATTATTGTTAAACTCTGGTTCTGCTGCCCAAAAAATAACGGTTCCTATTTGTACCATGATTTTATGATGCTTGCTGGTGGATAAATGAGACTAAAGGGAGACTTTTGGGCCAGTTTGGCTCGTTTTGTACCGGGGTTCTCCGGTGTGGACTGGTTCCGTCCATTCTTAGCTGCTGGAGGACGCTGTAACCACAGATTAAAGGTAATTTTCTGTGTTCTGCGCTGGGATTTCCTGCCTGAAGATAAATCAGCAGCAGCAGGTTTTTATCTTTCATTGTCAATAGGAGTCCAGTCTGGGACCCAATAACAAAAGACTGGAGAAAGTATTTTACTCCTAGATTGAATCAATTCAATTTTATTTATATAACGCCAAATCATGAAACATGTCATCTCAAGGCTCTTTCCAAAGTCAGCTTCCATCAGATCCTCCAGGTTGGTGAGAAAGTTTCCTCTCTAAGGAAACCCAGCAGGTTGCATCAAGTCTCTCCAAGCAGCATTCACTCCTCCTGAAAGAGCGTAGAGCCACAGTGGACAGTCGTCTGCATTGTTGATGGCTTTGCAGCAATCCCTCATACTGAGCATGCATGAAGCGACAGTGGAGAGGAAAACTCCCCTTTAACAGGGAGGAAAACCTCCAGCAGAACCAGAACCAGGCTCAGTGTGAACGCTCATCTGCCTCCACCCACTGGGGCTTAGAGAAGACAGAGCAGAGACACAGAAAGCTCAGAAGCTCACATTGACCCAGGAGTACTTTCTATGTTAGAGAAGACAGAGCAGAGACACAGAAAGCACAGAAGCTCACATTGACCCAGGAGTACTTTCTATGTTAGAGAAGACAGAGCAGAGACACAGAAAGCACAGAGGTCTGCACAGCAAACAGATTACCAGTTTAAGCTCCTCCCATTCTCTGACTGGAGCAACACGTTTAACTCATTTAGAAATGTTTTTAATGAAGTGTTTTACAAGGCAGACAAAATGTTCTGTTTACGGCTCTAGGCGGCTCTTAAAGCCCAGCTTGGCTGAAATCCTGCTCCGCTCTTGATGTTTACCTTCATTCTAGGGACTCATTGTTCATTAATGATTAATTAATGGTTTATTAATGATTAATTAATGGTTTATTAATGATTAATTAATGGTTTATTAATGGTTTATTAATGATTGATTAATGGTTCATTATCTGCACCTTCAGGCTGAATCTTCCAGTTTAAGCAGCAAACAGAGTTTTGTAGCTGTTCCCCAGTGGACTCCTTGGTTCTGGGTGAGACTGGGGAAGATGTGCAGCGTTGTTCTTCCTTCTTTAGACTCCCGTTCTCTTCTTTGTGTCAGGCTGCAGAGGTTGGGTGTGTCTAGGCGCCTCTTTGAGGCTTCCCTCCATCCCTGTGGTGCGTCCCGTGGAGGCCAAGCCGTTTCTGTCCCTGCTGGCGTGTAACCCGCCCGCTCAGTGGCGCCTCCAGCTCCTCTCTGGACTCTTTGTTTGAAGGTTTTCTCTGCTTCATTGTGTCTCAGCAGAATTCAGACTTTCTTCTGAGGAGAAGAGGAGCCCTTGCATAGATTTCTGCGTCCAGACTCTTCTGTCTGTCTTGCCTCCAGCTGTGAAGCCATGGCTCAGCAGTCTCAGTACGACGGCGCTCAGAAAGTGTTCTCTGCGGGTCGGGGGCAGAACTTTAACATGAACGATCAGGCTCCCGGCCGCCCGATGGGGGGCGGGGCCTCGGGTGTGGGGCTGGGGGGGATGAAGGGCCTGGATAGCGGCGGCGGCAGCCCTCTTGGCCATCACATGAAGCTGTTTGCCAGTTTGGGGCTGTCGCCCTCTGACCTGGACGCTCTGGCTGAGATCCCAGACGAGGACATCAGCATGGAGACGCTGCCCCGCATCCTGATGCAGCTGAAGAGCCGGAAGGCGGCCGGAGGAGACCGCGGCGCCGCCGCTGCCTCGGACGGAGCTTTTCGAGGAGGACGGGATAGCTGGGACCCCCCTCTGGGTCGGGGCCCTTCCCGGGCCCAGTCCTCCGGAGACTTTGGCTTCAGCTCCATGCGTGACGGCTACGGCTCCGGCTACGGCATGGGCCCGTCGTCGGAGCCCATGTTCATGCAGAGGAGGATGGGCGTACCTTCGAGCGGGAAGATCCAGGACTTCCTGGGAGTCATGCCCCCCATGTTCCCTCACGTGTGCTCTCTTTGTGACTTTGATGTTCATTCCACCATGGTGAGTACGCCCAGCCTGCTTCTTCTTTTCTGTTGGCAGTAACTGTAAATGTTTTAGCCTCTGTCGGCCCGTCACAGCTGGTGTCAGCCCTTATCTCCAGCCTGGAGCTCCAGGTGGCCTGGTAAAACTTCTCATTCTTCAGCATGACCAGCCTTTCCTTGGTTTCTTCCTCCAGCCCAAGCGCTGCAGCAGTTAGCTCCAGGTTGGCGTCTTCATGAAGCAGTTAATGTTGCAGCTTCATCTCAGCCTCTTGTTCTGCTGAGATCCTCCCAGTTTAGCTGCGTTCTCTGAGGAACCGTCCTCCACACAGAATCACGATTGGCTGTTTCTTCCAGGTGATCTCAGACAGAACCATCTGATTGGGCTTTTTTCCAACATGGAACCAGTTTAAAGGCTAAATAGCGGTTTAGCAGAGCATCGTCTGTAAAAGGAGTTTAAAGGGGACTTATCCTGCACGTCCGCTTTTTAACCCCAAACACTGAGCAGAACCGTTTCCAGTCAGACTGGGTCCATATGGACCAGACCAGAACCCTGCATGTTCTAGCAGCTAATGAGCTAACGTTAGCGCAGCCAGGCTAGCCGTAGTTAGCGTTTGCTCCAGGAGTTCTCCGCTTTAGGCCGGCGCTGTTTCCCCATCGGGTCTGTGGCCCGTTTACCGCCGGCGCCCCCTACAGTACAGGCGCTGTAACTTCTGGTCACGGTGGACAGTACAGAACGATGGCGGCGTTTAGCACTGACTGACGTTCCTGGTTTCATCTACCGTATCTTTCAGACCATAAGGAGCTCTAAATATTCTGTGTGTAACATCTCTCCTCCACGTCCACAGCTGTCTATCGTCTCTGTGGGAGGACAGAGGAGCTGGACTACACTGGTTATAACATCAAATAAACTTTATATTTAATTAACTTAAAGGTTTATTGCTGCTAGCGCGTACTCCAGGCTGCCTTACATGAATGCACTTCTAGTTTCTACATTACAGTCAGGCAGTCTGTAGACAGCTCAGGGGTCCTCAGGTAGTGACTCAGTGTACCGTAATGCTCCTAATATCCTCTGAGTGGAGCGACTTCTTTGCTAATCAAAGTCACATTTACACATTTTAACAGATTTCTGAGCGCATTGTAGCACATAAAATCAGTCAGTAAACACAACGGTGATATTAGATAAGGCCCACCGTCAATTTATGAGAAGATTTTAGGATTTTAAGTGCACCTTATAGTCTGAAAAATATGGTAGTTTTAATGCGTTTTGATTTTTAAAGCGAATATTTCTTAAATGTTGGAGTTTTGTAGACATTTCAGAATAAATGTTATAAGTTCATACGCATATCTCTTCGGTTTATTACTGCCAGTCTTTCTGGGTTTTTATTTATATGGATATTGTAATTATATCGACTGAAATTAAGAAAAGTAAAGCGCTAATCGCTTTGGGATCATATCTAAAGTTTCTATAGATCCTTGCTGTGATTTCCGTCACTGAGCTCGTGATGAAAGCGTGGTGGGCGTGGCCAATAAGGGGGAGGGGCTTAGCAGCATTGCTGCCACCTTTCTGCGTTTGACTGCTAGCGTCCTCAGCAGGAGGAAACCCGATGCGTCTGGATCGTCTGACAGAACCAGAACCAGAACCAGGGAGCCTCGTTTATCTCATCGTCACGGAGAAAGGAGCGTCAGCGAAACCATGGCGACGTCACGAGAAAAACCGCATGATACGTCCCCTTTAAAGAACCGGTTCTGTTGGGAGGTTCTAAACGGTGGTTCTGGTGTTAGTAATCCTCTCTCTACTCGCAGGAGTGGAACCAGCACACTAACGGCCTTCGACATGCTGAGAACCGACGACGCCTTCTGGACATGTGAGTCAGACGTTCCTAAGTGGACCCGGTACCGAGGAGAGCGCCGGCTTAGGTTCCTGAGTGGACCCGGTACCGAGGAGAGCGCCGGCTTAGGTTCCTAAGTGGACCCGGTACCAAGGAGAGCGCCGGCTTAGGTTCCTGAGTGGACCCGGTACCGAGGAGAGCGCCGGCTTAGGTTCCTAAGTGGACCCGGTACCGAGGAGAGCGCCGGCTTAGGTTCCTAAGTGGACCCGGTACCGAGGAGAGCGCCGGCTTAGGTTCCTAAGTGGACCCGGTACGGAGGAGAGCGCCGGCTTAGGTTCCTAAGTGGACCCGGTACCGAGGAGAGCGCCGGCTTAGGTTCCTAAGTGGACCCGGTACCGAGGAGAGCGCCGGCTTAGGTTCCTGAGTGGACCCGGTACCGAGGAGAGCGCCGGCTTAGGTTCCTAAGTGGACCCGGTACCGAGGAGAGCGCCGGCTTAGGTTCCTGAGTGGACCCGGTACCGAGGCCAGCGCCGGCTTAGGTTCCTAAGTGGACCCGGTACCGAGGATAGCGCCGGCTTAGGTTCCTAAGTGGACCCGGTACCGAGGAGAGCGCCGGCTTAGGTTCCTAAGTGGACCCGGTACCGAGGATAGCGCCGGCTTAGGTTCCTAAGTGGACCCGGTACCGAGGATAGCGCCGGCTTAGGTTCCTAAGTGGACCCGGTACCAAGGAGAGCGCCGGCTTAGGTTCCTGAAGTGGACCGGTACCGAGGATAGCGCCGGCTTAGGTTCCTAAGTGGACCCGGTACCGAGGAGAGCGCCGGCTTAGGTTCCTAAGTGGACCCGGTACCGAGGATAGCGCCGGCTTAGGTTCTTAAGTGGACCCGGTACCGAGGCGAGCGCCGGCTTAGGTTCCTAAGTGGACCCGGTACCGAGGATAGCGCCGGCTTAGGTTCCTGAGTGGACCCGGTACCGAGTAGAGCGCCGGCTTAGGTTCCTAAGTGGACCCGGTACCGAGGATAGCGCCGGCTTAGGTTCCTGAGTGGACCCGGTACCGAGGCCAGCGCCGGCTTAGATTCCTAAGTGGACCCGGTACCGAGGCCAGCGCCGGCTTAGGTTCCTAAGTGGACCCGGTACCGAGTAGAGCGCCGGCTTAGGTTCCTAAGTGGACCCGGTACCGAGTAGAGCGCCGGCTTAGGTTCCTAAGTGGACCCGGTACCGAGGATAGCGCCGGCTTAGGTTCCTAAGTGGACCCGGTACCGAGGAGAGCGCCGGCTTAGGTTCCTAAGTGGACCCGGTACCGAGGAGAGCGCCGGCTTAGGTTCCTGAGTGGACCCGGTACCGACTAGAGCGCCGGCTTAGGTTCCTGAGTGGACCCGGTACCGACTAGAGCGCCGGCTTAGGTTCCTGAGTGGACCCGGTACCGAGGAGAGCGCCGGCTTAGGTTCCTAAGTGGACCCGGTACCGAGGAGAGCGCCGGCTTAGGTTCCTGGTGCTGCGCCTCGTTTACACGCTAAGCTGCTCTCCTCGCGTCACCAAATTGTTCTGCTGCCGGTTCTGCTGCTGGTTCTGCTGGGTCAGAACTGAGCAGAACCATCAGAACTCGGCAGAACTCGGCAGAGCGGCGTCTCACGGTTGTCTCCTGTCGTCTCAGGTATCCGGACTGGGAGCCGGGCAGAAGGTAAGACCCACAGACCAAAGCATGCAGGTGGAGCAGAGCTGCAGCGGGTCTGATCCGGTTTAAACGACTGACCCGGTTGACTGCGGTTCAGAGATGGTTCTGAACTCTGAGCACCTGGACCCGCTGCAGCTTCCTGTCGGCAGCGTTTTCATCAGCTGTTGTTTTGTGCCGGCGCCGCAGGGACACCCCCAACCTGTCTGCGGGGCTGCTGGGACCGCCGCCCATGTCCTCTGGACCCGTGGGAGGGATGTCCTCCGGCTGGGGTGAGACGCAGAACCGGTACCAGAACCGTCACTGCAGCGGCAGCTCCTGTTCTCACCCGTCTGTCTGCCTGTCTGTCTGTCTGCCTGTCTGTCTGTCTGCAGGAGGCCGCGGCCGCTCGGAGCACCTGATGGGGCCGAGCCAGGTGAGTCCTGCCTCAGGTGAGACGTGACGCTGTGGTGGTCCTGATGCTGACGGATGTTTCCTCAGCCTCGCAGCCGAGTGGTGGTGGTGAAGTACGACAGGAAGCCGCTGAGCAACAAGACGCTGTTCGCCTTCACCGAGACCTTCGGCCGCCTCAGAGAACACCTGATCCTCACCAACAAGGTACAACACAGGCTCCGCCCCCCCAGCCCGGCCCGCTGGCTTCTGTGTGGGTGGACCGTCATTAACGGTTATTTTAGTAGTGAAATAAATCTGTACATATTTAAGCTGATTTTAAGAGTAATTCATGAAAAATGCAAATAATAAAAAAGCTGCAGCTGGTTCTGTTCAAAATGGCCACAAAGTCTCACCGTCCTGCTTTAGTTTTACATGAAAAATAAACGTATTGACACGTTGATCAAAAGGGAAAATGTTGCTTTTTAATATGAACAGCAGCTGCGGCCGGCTGGGCTCCCTCAGAAAGTTCTGAAGCGACCCGCTAAGCGTCCTGATGTGGGCGGGGCCAGCGGCGGCCAATCAGAGACTCTCTGCTTGTTTCAGGCCTTCCTGGAGATGGAGACTCATGAAGCGGCTCTCAGCATGGTCAACTACTACAAGCAGCATCCCACCAAGCTGTACGGGAAGCCCGTCACCTTCTACCTGTCCCAGAAGCTCATGGCCATCGAGGTAGCCGCCGCCGCCGCCGCTCTGTCGGCACGTGACCAACGACAGCGAGTCGCCTCAGCGTCTCCTCTCTCCCCAGAAAAGCCACCGGGCGGCCGACCTGCCGGCGGAGAGGCCCCTCAGGGACGTGGCCGGCCACGGCAGCAAGGTGGTGTTCTTCGCCAACCTGCCCAAAGACGACGAGAAGAAGAAGGAGCTCCTGACCATCGCCAGGCGCTTTGGTACCGTGGACAAGCACCTGTTCCTGACTGACCAGGTAAACCAGCCTCTGCCAGCAGAACCCTGCTGGTTCTGATCACCGCCTGCCGCTGCCAGCGGTTCTGCAGGCAAAGGGTCAGACAAAGAATAAAGTGACCAGAAAAATGACCAAAATAAATATACCAAATAAATTAGCCTAATTAGGGGGGTGACCGGGTCACGTGACTGCTGGTGTTTGGTACGTAGCGGGCATGTTGGCGCGGCGGGCTGACGGTGTTGGTGCGTTTCAGGCGTTTGTCCAGCTGGGCAGCGTGGAGGACGCAGAGATGCTGGTGAAGTACTACAGCATGAACCCGCTCATCATCAAAGGACGGCTGATCCGCCTCAACATCTGCACCAAGTACAAAACCCTCAAGTGAGTAAAGGCTGAGCTGCAGGGGGCGCTGTGGGGGGGGGGGGGGGGGGGGGGGTCACAAACTGGCTCAACGTTGTGCTCTTCAGCGTGAGCCACAGGCAGGAGGACAAAGACGGCCAGAGCCGCAGGAGCAGCAAGTCAGACGCCTCCAGGACGTCCAAGTCGTCCTCCAAGAGCCGAGAGGAGAAGAAGAAGAAGGAGGAGCAGGAGGACAAGGAGAAACCTGCAGGAGGCGGCGAGGGCAAAGAGGACGAGTCTGGAGAGGGAGAGGGAGAGGCAGGAGGAGACGCTGAGGAGGAGGAGGAGGAGCCTGAGAGAGCAGAGTCTGAGAAGGAGGAAGAGGAGGAGCAACACCAGGAGGAGGTGAGGAGTTTCACCTAGACTGACCAGCAGGTCAGAGGTCAGCTGCTGGTCAGAGTGTCTGCTGACCTTAGAAGGTCCATTACAGCCGGCATGATGACAGAACAGCAGGAAACCAGCGCGTCCTCGTCGTCATGGCGACGAGGACGCGCTGGTTTCCTGCTCCAGTGGTCAAAGTAAAGGGAGACCAGCGGGTCATGACCAGCTCTCACCACTAGGGGCGCTCCCATCCGTGGCAACATGTCAGCTCCGTGTCACCTGAACAGGATTCTGGTGATGAGGGCGTGGCAGAGGGCGGGGCTAAGAAGGAGGCGGAGTCAGAGGCGGAGGCGGAGCCAGACGGCCCCGAGGACGAGAGCGGCGAGGTGGCGGAAGGAGACGAGTCCGGAGACGAGGTGAGGCCGCGGTCCGTCTCTGCGGTTCCGGCCGGGTTCTGATGGTTCTGACGGTTCTGACGGTTCTGCTGTGTTCTGATGGTTCTGACGGTTCTGCTGTGTTCAGTTTGATCAGAACTTCCTGGAGAACATGGAGGACTTTGTGACTCTGGACGAGCTGGAGGACGACGAAGGCGACGCCTCCGGGGAGTCCGGCGGCATCGGTACGTACTCAGCAGCCAATCAGAGCGTCGCTGCAGCTTCCTCTGACCCGGCTGAACTTTCTTCTTCTTCTGTTTCTCTGCAGACAACAGCAGGAAGGGGGTACGTCTGGGTCGGCCACCAGAACCGTCAGAACCGTTAGCTGCGTGCTGAAATGTGTTTCCCTTCAGGGCATGAGGGTGGTCAACATCCTGGGCTTCAGGCGCGGCTACAACTTCCTCAACGAGATGCTGGCGCTGGCCAAGCCCTTCGGCAAGGTGGTCAAGCACCTGGTTCTGGACCTGAGGCCCGAGGTGAGCGCAGCAGAACCCTGCCGGTTCTGTTTCCGTCAGTCTGATGCGGGACACCACGGACCCGCTCAGCTTTAGTCCGCTGACTGACCCGGCGAGTGGTTCTGAAGAGCGGACCCAGAAGTCCCTCTGCAGCAGAATCCACCAATCCAGCTGCAGAACCGGGCTGGACCCGGACCCCACAGCTAGAATTTCACTGATGCAGGAACTAGGAGAGCCCCAAAGGAGCCGAGGATGATCCAACGGCGGTTCTGAGGTGACGGAACCGGGCCGCTGCCAGGAGAAGGTTCTGAGAGAACCATGGACCGATCCAGAGAGCAACAGAACCCTGCATTTAGTCATGAGGAACCGGTACCGAGTCCACAAGAGGTGCTGCAGACCCGAAAACACTGGGGGAGCCAGTTTCAGCACCAGTAGAACCCGGTCCGATGGACCGGAGCAGCAGCGGCGCTGGTTCCCCTTAACGCTGGACCAGTTGGTTCTGGTTCTGTGGCAGCCCGGTCTGACCCGGTTCCTCTCGGTTCTCCTCCCCAGGCGTACATCCAGTTTGAGAAGGAGGCGGAGGCCGTCGCCATGGCGAAGTTCTACAACGCCAACGTGACGGCGCTGGTGTGCGGCCGGCCCGTTCGGATCACGCACTCCCTGAGTTACCCCACCATCCAGGTGAGCCTGCTGCGGTTCCAGAACCAGCTGCGGTTCCAGAACCGGCTGGGGTTCCAGAACCGGCTGTGGTTCCAGAACCGGCTGGGGTTCCAGAACCAGCTGCGGTTCCAGAACCGGCTGTGGTTCCAGAACCGGCTGGGGTTCCAGAACCAGCTGCGGTTCCAGAACCTGCTGTGGTTCTGTTCAGCACAGACTCTCCATCAGAACAGAACCTTTTCAGCTCTCACCCTGAAAACGGACCAGAACACTTTTAGAGTTGGACCCAGATTCACTGGAACCAGAACCAGACTCTCTAGACCCAACTTGGGTCATCTGATGACATCATCAGCTGGTGACGTCACCTGCTGATGATGTCATCCAGCGGGTTTAGCCCACTGAGCTCTATAATACACTGGAGTGCTAATAGCCGCTGTTAGAACGAGTCGCTTTGAAGCCACCAGCCGCCATATTGGTACTCCCTATTTCCCCTCAGTAACTAGGGAATATGTGCGCTACAGCATCGAATAACGAGGATTTTCTCAAGTTCAGGGGGCCTTAAAACTTTTAAAATGTCAAATACTTTTATGTTCTAAAAATATCAAGTACTGAGAAAATCATGTGCTGAAATATTTTGCATTTTATTCATTTAAATATATATGTTTAACGTTTATAAATATATAAATAACAATATACAAAAACATATATTTACATATGTGTATACATATATCTACATATATACATATACACATACTTACTATATATATACATATACACATACTTACTATATATATATATATATATATATATATATATATATATATATATATATATATATATATATATATATATATAAATAACATGTAAAATATTTCAGCACCTAATTTCCTAGTAGTTGATAGTGTTAGTACATCCACTAACTGTAGAATTACCTGTGAAACGTTTTCACTCAGTCAGAAATCTGCTTGTTGCTGCAACCAAATCCTGTGGGATTCTGTGAGAGTAGGGAGGAGCAAGATGGCGGCCAGTGACTTCAGTTTTTCAGCAAAATCAGCGCTCCAGTGTATAATATAGCTCAGTGGTTTAGCCCAGCTGGTACCATGGCGGGTTCTGCAGGGTCCAGTTGATGTTTCCATGCCTGGGAATGTTTCTGGGTTCTGTGTTGCGGTCCGTTGGGCCGCGTGGCGAAACAGAACCGGGTTCCCAGAACTGACGGCTGGTTCTGTGTGCAGTGTGGCTCCAGCAGGGTCGTCTACGTGGGTCAGATCCCCAACGTGAAATACTCGGACCAGGACATCCTCAAGCTGGCCGAGCCCTACGGCAAAATCCAGAAGTACTTCCTGCACCGGCTCAGGAGAGAGGTACCGGTACCGGCTGACGTTGGTCCAACCGGACCGAGCCCGGCGCTCTGACCCCACGTTTGTGTCCCCGCAGTGTTTCATCGAGATGGAGAAAGCCGAATCTGCAGAGAAAATGGCCGAAGCCTGCAAGGGCAAGCAGCTCAAGTTTCACGGCAAGCGCCTGACCATCTACGTGAGCCGCAAGTACAAACAGCTCAAACACGGGTGAGTGCCGGCAGAACCGGGCCGGCAGAACCGGGCCGGCCGACCGGTTACAGCTCCTCGGTGACGCTGCTTGTGTTTCCAGGCATCGCTATCCCAGCGCACCCAAGAGGGAGAAGAGCCGCACGCCAGAGAAGGCCAGCAAGAACGCCGAGGAACCCGCAGCAAAGAGACAGAAACGGGAGTCTGAGTCTGAGGAGGAGGAGGAGGAGGTGGTGAAGGCTGAGGAAGAGGAGGCTGAGGAAGAGGAGGAGCAGCAGGAGGAGGAGCAGCAGGAGGAGGCGGAGCAGGGGGCGGAGCAGGAGGAGCACAGCGGTGACATCAGTGAAGATGTGAAAGTGGAGAAGAACTCGGCTGAGGAGCTTCCAGAAGCTCCTGAGGAGATGAAACCCAGTGGACAGGTGAGTCAGAGAAGCTCCGACCCACAGAACCCAGAACCGGGCCGCCTGAACCCGTCCAGCTTCTGCAGCTAGCGTTAGCTTAGGTCGTCCAGGGGCGCCGCTTCCATGGTGACAGTTGGTCAGTTCAGGTATGAAACCGGCCCAGACGGGTCAGCAGGCGCCTCACCTGGTCAGCAGGAAGCTCACCTGGTTAGCAGGCGGCTCACCTGGTTAGCAGGAAGCTCACCTGGTTAGCAGGCGGCTCACCTGGTCAGCAGGCGCCTCACCTGGTTAGCAGGAAGCTCACCTGGTTAGCAGGCGGCTCACCTGGTCAGCAGGCGGCTCACCTGGTCAGCAGGAAGCTCACCTGGTCAGCAGGCGGCTCACCTGGTCAGCAGGCGGCTCACCTGGTCAGCAGGCAGCGTAGAATAAATACCTGCAGTCTGACTGTGGAACACAGCCGGACATTACCCTTCAGCTAACAGCGCCACCTAGCTGCTGTGTTGAGCTGCGTATCGCTCAATGCGGGTCATTGTAAGGTAGAGCAGCAGCTGTCCTCCTGAAGGTTGGCGGTACGAAACCCTGAAGCATGCGGCGCACAGAACAGTCCAGGTGTTCCAGGTAACCGAGGCTCTGCCCTCTGCTGAGCCTGCAGGCAGGTTTCAGGCAGCAGCTGCCTGGCAGACGGCGCTCAGGGAACAGGCAGGATGTGGCAGAAACATGGGTAATATTTTATATATTCATCTATAGATTAATAGTTTTATCGTACAGAAATTACACAGATCGCCATGTTAAAGGTGTCATAAAACCACTTTTATTAACTTTGAGCCTCATGCGTTACATGAAAGTAAACACTAAATCTTTATTTTTTAATGGTAGCCACCAATTAACCCAGCAGTCCTGTTTCAGACGCCGGAGTGAAATCATGGTTCTGGGAATCATAATATTTACAATAAAATTGTGCGAAGCAGGATATTAAGGTATAAGCAGTAGAAAATGATTTCCTCTGAGCCAGTGGCGTTAATCTAGAATAACTTTGAGGATCTCTGGTTTAACGAGCTTCTTCTAATGAATCTTCCTCATGAAAGCAAAACTTGTCATGATCACATGGTTCAGGTTCCTCTGGAAAGTTTGACATTTCTGATGTTTTAGGGGTTTTCATCAAATTAAACATGTGAAAACAGGCCCAAAAAAATAGGATAAGTCCTGGTTCTACACTCCTGATTTAACTATTTTATTTTCTCATTTTAATCCCACTTAAAATCTATTGTCTTTGTTCATTTCAGTTTGCACCTTTGTTGAAACAAAGTTTAATGTTTTTTCAGGGTATTAAATTAAAGTCCCTTTATGAATAACTGTTAGACCTTACCTGATCTTCTGCTCCTCAGAGGATCACACCTTATAAATCTCCTAAATCTTCTCTGGTCTCCTTTCTTTCTGCTGAGGTCTTCTTCTTCTCCTCATAAACATGAACGGCTCGCTTCATGTGACTCGGCCATGTTTAAAGTCTACAGTGAGAGCAGCGGCGCTACAATCATTACTAACCGCTGAGCTGATGAGGCGACTGGACCTCGTAGTCAGCAGAACCCGGTTCTGACCCGGTTCCTGCAGCCCAACAAAGAACGTCAGCGTTCCCAGAATTTAGTCTGTTTTCTGGAGAATGAGTCAGCAGTGAGAACGTTTTTAGATTAATTTGGGAGGAACAAGGTGCATTAACATCCAGAACATGCGGCAGAATTAGCCAACAGGTTCTGGACAGAAAACCCAAAGGTTACAAGTTAAGACTAAAATCCACAATCGTTATGTAATTAAAACTAAATGTATTGTTCTACCGGTGAGGGGAGGAGGTGCTTGTTGTTCTGATCCGGTTCTGATCCGCTCCAGCACCTCTGACCCAAAAGCACAATTATATGGAGAGGAATTTACCAACATGTTCACCAGAACCCAAACGGGTCGGTGTTGTATGGAGCTAATCAGAACCAGGCCCATTTCCTGTCTTCTGTTGTGGTTCTGAAACTGAACTATAAAACAGAATAAAACCCGACTAGATGATTTATTCCGTCCTGGAGATGAAATGAGGTCTTCCTCTTTGTGCAGAACCGGCGAGTCCGTTTCATCGGTAGGACAGAACCGGTTTTGGGTTTAAAGGACGCTTTGACTTTGTTCTGCAGGAGGAAGAGATGGACACATCGACCAATCAGAACGGACAGACGGAGGCTCCGCCCCCCGCCGATGTCAAACCCAGCGTGGCGGTTCTTCCGCCTTACGACCCGGACACCCCAGTCGGTGAGAAAGCCCCGCCCAGCTGGCGCCGCTGTAACCTGCTGACTAGGCACAAATGCTGACCTGTGATTGGTTGTTCAGGTGTGGAGCACGTCAAGATGGGTTACTACTGTCGCATCTGCTTCCTGTTTTACTCCAACGAAGACAAGGCCAAGAAGACCCACTGCAGCACGCAGGCGCACTACGACAAGCTGCAGGTGAGCAGGCCCCGCCCACTCACACTGGACGGAGGCTGCCGATGGTTCTGGTAGAAATTAGAACTTTAAAGGTTCTGGTTCTGTCCAGATTAAACCCGACATCATCAGTCTGAGGTTTTCAGCAGTAAAAAGGAATCCATGATCTCTGAAGGTTCTGGTGGTTTTCTAGAACCTTACTTTGAAGGATCTACTTCCTGTTTCAGTCCACATGACCACAGGTTGAACATTTTTATGGTTCTTTAAACTGACTCAGAGGTTAAGATCCAGAAGAACTGATGCTTTGGTTCCTGGTGACGAGTCCAGTGGTCTCATCTGGCTGGTTCGGTTCTGACCGTTTAAACTCAGTCAGGTTCTGATTCATCGTTGCTGAAAAAGTTCTGCCTTCCCACCAGAACCATGTCCTGGACTTGCAGTTCTGTAGTGTGACCCATCAGTGGTACTGCTATTAATGGGATGTTTCTCTTGTTCTGATCCAGAAACATCTGGAGGAGCAGCAGGCCAAAGCCCAGAAGAAGAAGACGGCGGCGTGAAAACAGCAGAAGAAGAGTCTCATTTTTTTACTTGTGTAGTTTGATTAGATGTTTGTTGTGCTCTGACCAATCAGAACCGCTCCAGTCCAGGAAGTAGTCCCAGCTGGTACCTGCTTGGCAGGTTCAGAACATTTTATTGTTGGAGTTTTACACAATAAACTGATTCATCAGATTTGAACTTTATTTATTTCCAACTTTTGCACATTTACAGCAGCAGGTTCTTCTGAGTTGCGGTGAAATAAATTAAACTGGTTCTGGTCCACAGCGCCAAGTCACTTCACCCAGGGGTCTCTCTGCCCGTCTTTTCCTGAAAACACAGCCAGAGTTAGAACGGAGCGAGCAGAACCGCGGCCGGACCTCTGGCTGCTCGCCCACCTGGTACTTGCTGTAGTGGGCCGGCGTGCTGCAGTGCTGCAGCTTGGCTTCGTCCTCGTCGCTGAAGATCAGCTGACACAGGTGGCAGAAGTAGCCCACCACGGGACGCACGAACTCCACGCCTGCAACACACCACACCGGGGGACAGTGAACGCACCGCGGCTGGGCTGCTCTGATTGGCTGGCAGCTCTGACCTCAGCCACCATAGACGTTATAGACGTAGACGCGTCATTGGGCGGTTCTGCTGTGATGCGTCAGAGCGTCCGCCATGTTGAATGTGGCAAATCTGCAGTAACTCAGTCACTTAAACAGCATCATAGGGGCTTTAATCTCTGAATATACTTTGTATTCGTAATATTTTTTTTGTAATATTACAAGTTTATTTTCGTATCCCTTTAGCTTCATTCTCCTGAATTTATTCTCCTAAAGAATAAAAATAATTTAAATAATCTAACCTGGCCCTATTACTCCAGGAGTGAAATAATTCTGCAAACTGATTATTCTGGAAATGTTCCTTAATTCTCATAATGACGACTTTGATGTTTGTTTATTTTTTTACTTTATTGACCTAGGACTTTTTTTCCCTCATTAGTAATTTTACCTCTTTAATACTCCCCCAAAAACTCTGTTCCTAATTTTTTATATATATCAAATTAAAATCACAGCTATTTATTTGATTTATTATTTAATCTATATATGCACATCTATGTCTAAATACAATAGTCTGTACTGTATGCAAGCTAAAAACCTTAAAAACAATGGTATTCACAGCGTTTCCTAGTGTTACCACTCTGCAGCTTTAGTGTCCAGTTTAGCAACATGGAGCAGCCTTAGTTTATAGAAGGCAGAAACAGGAAGTGAAATCAGCCAGAATACATTTCCATGAGGAATCTTCTCTGATCCACGTTCACTACAACAGAACTCAAACTTTTTTCTGCCACATACAACATGGCGGTGACGTTGACGTGCGAACCTGCGCCCTATGACGCGTCTACGTATCTATCAGCCATTGTCCAGAAAAGGTTCCCTTACCGACGGGTTCTGCGGGTCTCTGTGGCTCAGTGGCGCCCTCTGCTGGTGCCGCCGGGCCCGCCTCCTGCAAACAGACAACAGGTCGGTACCGTGAGGGTCCAGAACCAGCACATTAACCATTGATGCGCTGGTTCTGGCAGGAAAACGGATCCTGTTCCTGTTGGTGCCGCTGACCCAAAACTACCCCTCCTCCCCAGAGGTTCTGGAGCTATGTGTTCATGTCAGGACCGACTAGGGCGGTCCGATCAGAACAAACAGGAACCTGGAAACACGTTTCCTGGAGATCAGAAGATCCGATGTTCCGCCTGTAGGAACCGGACCCAAACTGGACCCACCCAGAATAATAAGAACCCAGAACACAAGCTTTGCTGGTCCTACCTGTTCAGGTGGTTCTGGACTTTCTGGATTGTTCGCGTCTGCCTGTGGTTCTGGGTTCTTCTCTCTGTCAGCCTCTGGTTCTGATGTTGGGTCCGGCTGCTCTGCAGCTTCCTGGGTTCTGAGGGTTTTGGCCGGCACAGAGTGGACCTCAGAACCTTTCCTCTTTGGTGCATCTGGAGCGGTTCTGGAGGCGGGCTCCCTCCTGCGTCTGCTTTCATCATCAGAACCGTTCTCTGGTGTTTCCGGACCTTCGGCAGACGTCTCTGGGTTCAGTACCGCTTCCTGCTCCACGGTTCTGGATCCTGTTCTGCAGGAGGCCCGTTCCTCCAGAACCTTTCCAGATGTTTCTGTGGCTTCGTGGGACCGGGCCTCCAGCTCTGGACTCGGTGTGAGCGGTTCCGGCGCCGTTCCAGGCGTCTCCAGACCCGTTTCAGATGTCTCTCCAGTTGGTTGGCACAGCTCTTCCTCTGGGTCCCTTCTGGACCGGGTGTTCTGGTCCGGTTCTGAGGCGGCGGGTCCGCTCTCCTCTTCTGGAACCGGCCACCTGGGAACAGACGGAGGTTGAGTCCCGGCAGAGAGGAACCGGAGACGACAGAGGAGACCGATTCTGACCCGTTGGCGAGACCCGAGGAGTTCTGAGCCAAGGTGCCGATGATTCTGGTTCCGCTGACGTAGACGGGTTTGGACCGCAGCTCTTCAGCAGCTTTCAGAGCTTCAGAGGAAGTCGACATCTCGACAAAACCCTGAAAACACACAAACGCCTGAAAACTGAGCTCAGGTTCTGGTACCGCCCAGGTTCTGGTGCCGCCCAGGTTCTGGTGCCGCTCAGGTTCTGGTGCCGCTCAGGTTCTGGTGCCGCCCAGGTTCTCTTGGGTTCTCATCCAAACACGGTGAAACCTTGGATCCAGCACTATCAGAACCATCAGACTGTTTATCGGACTCTAGGGAGCCTGAACTGGTTCTGGAGGCGGGTCCAGAAGGAGCAGCAGCCAATCAAAACGCTCAGAGCCCATCAGAACCCAACCCAGTTCAGGAGAACTTTAAAATGAAAATGTCTGGTTCTGACTCTGGTTCTCCCAGCAGGTTCTGTGGGTCAACAGGCCGGTACCAACTGATGGTTCTCCAGTTGCTGGTGCTGATCCGATCAGTGGATTGGGACTGTGGAGCATTCAGAACCTTCACAGAAACCCAGAAGAACCCAGGAGACGTTTTACTGATGCGGTTCCGACCTGGAGCTCAGGTGCTGCACAAACAAAGCGGGTCTTTTACAGAACCAGCCAAGCGGTTCTAGCTGCAGGCCCGGTTAGGCTGGACTGGGTCAGACAGAGTTCTGACCTGTTGTCGGTTCTGGATCAGGAGGTAACGGACCACCGTCCCAAAGCGCCTCATCGGGGCGATGAAGTCCGAGTCGGCGAACTGCGGCGGCATGGCGCTGAAGAACAGAACCCGTCCGGACCCCTGAGGACACAAAGCCCGGTTAGCACAGCAGACAGAACCCAACGGTTCTGGACAACGGTTCTGAGGGAGACGATGGGACCGACCTCCGAGTCTCCGTCAGCAGGAGGACCTTCATCTGGGTCAGAACAAGAGGAGAGTCATGAACAGAACCAGGACCGGACCTGACGAGCAGAACCAGGACCGGACCTCTCGAACAGAACCAGGACCGGACCTCATGTCATCTGCTTACCTTCATCGTCACTCTGCAGCTCATCCAGAGTGATGCAGTTCTCCAGGTCCAGCGGGAATTCTGCTTCCTGTCCAGGAACACATCAAGCTTCCGTTAACCGGTTTATACGGAACCGGCCCAGAACCAGCCCGGAAGAACCGGGCCAGAACCGGGCCAGAACCGGCCCCCATGGAACCCAGTTCAAGTCTGAGCACTTAGTCAGAACAGACAGGACCTCAGAGACGTCCACCTGATGAGACCATGTACCAGACCCCCCCCCACTCAGACCGGACCCCCCCAGATCAGACCCCGCCCCCCCGGGGCTCACCTCCTCCAGCAGCTCCGGTTGCTCCTCCTTCTCCTCCAGCTTCTGCTCTTCTGTAAAGGATTATTTTAGTATTAGGAGGCGGACCTCTGGGTTCTGCTGGGGTTCTGCTGGGGTTCTGCTGGGGTTCTGACTCTGGGTTCTGACTCTACCTGCAGCAGGAGGTTCTGGTCGCTCCCTCTGCTCTCTGTCCTCCTCCAGGCTGTCCAGGTTGTCCTCGTCCTCAGCGATCACCTCCATCCCCTCGATGTCGCTCTCGTCTGCCGTGGACCTGCAGGAGGACCAGAACCTCAGTCACATGCTGCTGGCTGAGCGGCGCCGGCTTTGGGTTCTGGACCGGACTCACCGATCTTCATCGCCCATCTCCTCCTCCTCCTCGGCAGCTTGGGTCTTGATGGAAACACCTTCCTCCTTCTGAGGTTCCTCTGAGCAGGGGAGGAGAACCGGACCTTCAACATCAACCAGAACAAAGAGAACATGCCTGTCCAATCAGAACCTCTCGTTCAGGACGGAACAATAAAGGTTCTGTTCAGATCCAGTTAGCTCAGAACCGGCAACCATAAACGGAACCGGTTCTGTAATTGAAACGGATCGGCTGCTTTTGTCCGTCCGGTTCTGGTTCCTCACCCGAGTTCTCTGGTTCTTTGGGCTTTTTCTCAGACTGGCTCTGCTTGGGGGAACCGGTGCTGTCCCGTTCTTTGGATTTGGACCTCTTTTGCTGGCTGGATCTTGTTCTGGATTTCTCTCTGGACCTGGACCTGGTTCTGCTGCCTTTTCCCTTTCCGTCTCCAGAACCGCTTCTTTTCCGCCTGCCTTCCCTGGACCCGTCTCTGGACCCGGTTCTCTGGTCCCTGCTGGACTCCCTGGTCTCGCTCGGTTCTTCTTCGTACTTCTGGGCTGAGGGAACCCGCCTGTGGAGCGGACCGGGCCGGTGTGAGCGGCAGCGGGGTGCATCAGAACCGGCAGTGGGCGGTACTCACATGAGGGTGCGGTACTCTGAGGAGAAGGCCACCTGGATGGTGGCGCCGTTGATCCTCAGAGCGCTGCAGGAGTAAAAGTCCACCATCTTCTGAGCTTCTGCAGAAACCTTCATCTCCACAAACGCCTGCAAACAGCACAGGTCCACAAAAAGCTTCTTCAGAACCTCAGAACCCGTCTTTGAAACGGTTCGGACCTCCGGTTCCGTCCCGCCTCACCTGGGACGGCAGGAAGAGCGTGTAGAGCGGCTCTCCGAAGCGTTTGGCGATGCTGAGCAGGTCGGACCGGCCGTCCTCGCCGGTCGGCGCCGGAGTGAAGCTCACCACCTGAGAGCTCTGAGGAGACATGATGGTCACATGACCCGGTCACATGACGGTCACATGACCCGATCACACGACGGTCACATGACCCGATCACATGACCCGATCACATGACCCGATCACACGACCCGGTCACATGACCCGATCACACGATGGTCACATGACCCGATCACATGACCCGATCACATGACCCAATCACATGACGGTCACATGACCCGATCACATGACCCGATCACATGACCCGGTCACATGACCCGATCACATGACCCGATCACACAATGGTCACATGACCCGGTCACACGACCCGATCACACGATGGTCACATGACCCGGTCACATGACGGTCACATGACCCGATCACACGACAGTCACATGACCCAATCACATGACGGTCACATGACCCGATCACATGACCCGATCACACAATGGTCACATGACCCGATCACATGACCCGATCACATGACCCGATCACATGACGGTCACATGACCTGGTCACATGACCCGATCACATGACGGTCACATGACCCGATCACACGATGGTCACATGACCCGATCACACAACCCGATCACACGATGGTCACATGACCCGATCACATGACCCAATCACATGACGGTCACATGACCCGATCACATGACCCGATCACATGACCCGGTCACATGACCCGATCACACAATGGTCACATGACCCGGTCACACGACCCGATCACACGATGGTCACATGACCCGGTCACATGACGGTCACATGACCCGATCACACGACAGTCACATGACCCAATCACATGACGGTCACATGACCCGATCACATGACCCGATCACACAATGGTCACATGACCCGATCACATGACCCGATCACATGACCCGATCACATGACCCGATCACATGACGGTCACATGACCTGGTCACATGACCCGATCACATGACGGTCACATGACCCGATCACACGATGGTCACATGACCCGGTCACACGACCCGATCACACGATAGTCACATGACGGTCACATGACCCGATCACACGACAGTCACATGACCCAATCACATGACGGTCACATGACCCGATCACATGACCCGATCACACAATGGTCACATGACCCGATCACATGACCCGATCACATGACCCGATCACATGACGGTCACATGACCTGGTCACATGACCCGATCACATGACGGTCACATGACCCGATCACACGATGGTCACATGACCCGGTCACACGACCCGATCACACGATAGTCACATGACGGTCACATGACCCGATCACACGATGGTCACATGACCCGGTCACATGACCCGATCACACGATGGTCACATGACCCGATCACATGACTGTCACATGACCCGATCACACGATGGTCACATGACCCGATCACACGATGGTCACATGACCCGATCACATGACCCGATCGCATGACCCGGTCACACGACCCGGTCACATGACCCGATCACACGACCCGATCATACGGCACTACTTCCTGTTCTGATCTGATCTAGAGGCCCCGGAGTCGTCCTGGTCCCACCATGACGACTCAGCTCAGAACGCCCCCCCCCCCCCCCCCCCTCGTTGGTGTTGAGCTCATCAGAAACGTACGAACAGAACCGCTCAGCCTTTAGCAGAGACGTCTGCGTGCGCCTTGAAAGCCATCGGATCAGAACCAGAACCACATGTGGAAGGCCCGTTCCCACTGCAGGCACCCAGTTTTTTGGTGACAGGTTTTAGAACCAGTGAAGGTTCTGACACTTCCTCATGTGGTTCTGAACCGGATCCGTATCGGATCTTCTTCAATGTGTCTCTGGTAGGAACCACCGAGGCGGATTTGATCGAATCACTTCAGTCAATGTGTGTTACATCAATGGTACCGTTAGCAGTTAGCGTTAGCAGTTAGCGAAGGTGTGTGTTCAATCAGTCCAGGTGTGCTCAGGTGTGTTACCTGCAGGAAGCTGAAGGCGTTGGAGATGCTGAACTCCACCTTCTCCTTCCCGGCCGCCTTATCAGAACTGCTGTAGAACTTCACAAGATCCTTCGCCTGATCGCAGGAACCCATCTCCACAAACGCCTGCAGCCAGAACCCAGACCAGTGAACACTGTGACCCGGAGGAGGGGGAGGGAGGGGGGGGGGAGGAGGAGGGGTAGGAGGGGGGAAAGAAGAGGGGAGAGGAGGGGGGGGCTCACCAGAGATGGAAACATGAGGATCTTTCCTATTTTCCCAAACGGCTCGATGAGTTTCCTCAGACCCGCCTCCTCCACCGACTGGGGGGGGAACTTGGCACAGACCACCTTCCCTTTATCTGACGCCTGGAAGGAACACACACACAACGTCACACAGAGTCACACAGAGACACACACACAGTAACACACACACACAGTTACGCACACACACACACACACACACATAGAAACACACTGAGGCGCTGAGGCGGCAGGAAACCTGAACAGGAACTTGGGTTCTTTACCTTCTGCTGCTTCTTGGATGTTTGTGGATCTGCTGAACACAAACATGCTGTTAGATCTTCATCTGGACCAGAACCAGAACCAGGTCGGTTAGAAGCACTTACCTCGGTTCTGACTGGTTCTGGACGTTGCTGCGGCCTGCCTCGGTGCCTCTTTCCACTGGCTTGGTGGGTCATCGTCGCTGAAACAGCCAAAAGGTTCTAGTCAGACGAGCAGGTTCTACTGCAGGTTCTACTGTGACCCGTTCACTGTAACGCATCTTTCCAGGCGGAACCGCTGACATAAGACTGGGTCAGACGTCATGTGACCACGGCGTGACACACTGGGCCATCGCTGTCAGAACACAGAACCGGTTCTGTTTACAGTCCAATGGGCCGGCAGAATAGAACCATGTGGTTAAAGGTAATTTAAGAGAAATTCTGGTAAACATGAAAAGTGTTTAAATGCTAAAACAAGGATGTAACATTACATTTATATAATATTAGATTTATTCTGTATTTAATATATTTATGTTTCTGGACAGTTTAGCATTAAACAGATTTATTGAAGCGTTTAAAGCCGGGCGTACACTGTACGAGTTTTTCAGTCGTGGTACTTATATACATCTCAAACTGTGCGAGGGAACCGCGGGGTTTAAAAGTTCACCGCTCACGATCTGTGCGGCGCGACGCTCGGACGAGACCGGACTGCGTGCCCCCTCTGGGACCGCTCGCTGTGGTGGCAAGCGACGGTAGGTGACAGGGACCCAGAGCAGGGGTTCGAGCCCAGCTCTGGCGAAGCCCGCAGGAGGCACCGGGCGTCAGGGGAACGGAGGGGAGAGAGGAGGGGAGAGACGCACCGGCGGCCGCGCGGCACGGCAGGTCGCCCGGCCCGCCCCCCCAACAAGCGGAGGAGTGCCGAAACAGGCGGCAAGCGCGTTGCGCGGACCGGACGGCTCGCCCTCCCCAACACCGGCCGGAGGTTGCTTCAGGGACGCCCGCTTCCCTCCCTCCGCTGGCGGGGACGGAGAGGAGGGGAGGGCGCCCCCTCGTAGCTCTGCTTGAACAGCAGGATGCGCTCACGAAAACCTCACGACAGCCGACTGAATTTCAAACATGTTTGATTTTCACCGATCGTCCGATTCCTGATCTGGAGGTAGTCGTGAGAAGCCAGTCCCCCCTCCTCCCCCCTCTACGATCAAGCTGAAATTCGGCCGATTCAAAAAATGCTCGCACGACTGAAGAATCGGCCCGAAAAGGGGAAAAACTCGTACAGTGTACGCCCGGCTTAACGGATCCTAGGCGATACTTTAATAATAATATAGATAATAAAACGTGTATTAGAAGAACACTTTC
Source organism: Fundulus heteroclitus (assembly GCF_011125445.2). Lineage (NCBI taxonomy): Eukaryota > Metazoa > Chordata > Actinopteri > Cyprinodontiformes > Fundulidae > Fundulus > Fundulus heteroclitus. Next base: position 16,518,028 of record NC_046383.1, read on the forward strand.
CCTTTTCCATTTTAGCCATGTTACAAACATTACAGTCATTAATCCTCCCAACCAATCACAACGCAGACCCAGGAACCAAGCTCCGCCCCCTTTACAGTTCAGAGAGCAAATGTTTTTTTTTTCTTTTTATAAAGTTTATATAGTTTTAGTAAAAGTTGGTAGAATAAAGGGTTGAGTTTGAATTCAGTGTCTGTGTCTAAAAACAAAGTTTGTTCCTCTACGGTCAGCTGACCAGAACCTTTGGATCGTTCCTCCAGCCTGCAGGCCCGGGGCGGTTCTGTCCTCAGCGACCGGACCGGACCGAGCCTTTATGACCGATCTGCTCATTCTGCATCAGAACCGCACGGTTCTGTTGACGAGACCCGATTCAGCGGCTGATGGGGGACGTCCTGTCCATCGATCCAGATCAGTGGACCGGCCCGGTTCCCTCTGACCCGTTCCAGCACCAGAACTCTGGAGCCCCCCAGTGGACAACGGCAGCTGTGGGTCCGATGGTTCTGTCGTCCAGCCCGGTGGAACCGGGTCAGAGCGTTCCTCTGGTCTGGGCAGGTTAGCTGAAGCTGGATCCGTTCTGACTCTACGGTTCTGAAATGTGGATCAGGCCGGAAAGAACCAGGTTCTGGTCCCGAGCTGCGGAACGGACCTTGCTGTGGCCGGGTTCTGGAGAGGAGGTCATGGTCCAGAAGGTTTATGAAGCCCGGTGAGACCAGAACCTCTCAGTGGGTCATGTGACCACCTTGCTCAGAGAACCGGGTCACGGCGCCAGCTGGAAACGTTTGGACCCCCGCGGTTTCAGAACCGGACCGGAAGTTCTGCTTTTAGACGGTGAACGTTACTAACCTGCCAACTCTTTCCAGGCGACAGTCCCAGCTGGGAAACCTGCAGAGGAGGAGGAGCACAGGTGAGTGAGCACAGGTGAGCGCTGTCAGGTGAGCGCCGTCAGGTGAGCGCTGTCAGGTGAGTGAGCACAGGTGAGTGAGCGCAGGTGAGTGAGCGCAGGTGAGTGAGCACAGGTGAGCGCAGGTGAGTGCTGTCAGGTGAGCGCCGTCAGGTGAGTGAGCACAGGTGAGTGAGCGCAGGTGAGTGAGCGCAGGTGAGCGCCGTCAGGTGAGTGAGCACAGGTGAGCGCCGTCAGGTGAGTGAGCACAGGTGAGCGCCGTCAGGTGAGTGAGCACAGGTGAGTGAGCGCTGTCAGGTGAGCGAGTGTAGGTGAGTGAGCGAAGGTGAGCGCTGTCAGGTGAGTGAGCACAGGTGAGCGCCGTCAGGTGAGTGAGCACAGGTGAGTGAGCGCTGTCAGGTGAGCGAGTGTAGGTGAGTGAGCGAAGGTGAGCGCTGTCAGGTGAGCGAGCGCAGGTGAGCGCCGTCAGGTGAGTGAGCACAGGTGAGTGAGCGCAGGTGAGCGCTGTCAGGTGAGCGCCGTCAGGTGAGTGAGCACAGGTGAGTGAGCGCAGGTGAGCGCTGTCAGGTGAGCGCCGTCAGGTGAGTGAGCACAGGTGAGTGAGCGCAGGTGAGCGCTGTCAGGTGAGCGCCGTCAGGTGAGTGAGCACAGGTGAGTGAGCGCAGGTGAGCGCTGTCAGGTGAGCGCCGTCAGGTGAGTGAGCACAGGTGAGTGAGCGCTGTCAGGTGAGCGAGTGTAGGTGAGTGAGCGAAGGTGAGCGCCATCAGGTGAGCGAGCGCAGGTGAGCGCTGTCAGGTGAGCGCCGTCAGGTGAGTGAGCACAGGTGAGCGAGTGCAGGTGAGCGCCGTCAGGTGAGTGAGCACAGGTGAGCGAGTGCAGGTGAGCGCCGTCAGGTGAGTGAGCACAGGTGAGCGAGCGCAGGTGAGCGCCATCAGGTGAGCGAGCGCAGGTGAGCGAGTGCAGGTGAGCGCCATCAGGTGAGCGAGCGCAGGTGAGCGAGTGCAGGTGAGCGCCGTCAGGTGAGTGAGCACAGGTGAGTGAGCGCAGGTGAGCGCTGTCAGGTGAGCGCCGTCAGGTGAGTGAGCACAGGTGAGTGAGCGCAGGTGAGTGCTGTCAGGTGAGCGAACGCTGTCAGGTGAGTGAGCGCAGGTGAGTGCTGTCAGGTGAGCGAACGCTGTCAGGTGAGTGAGCGCAGGTGAGTTAGCGCTGTCAGGTGAGCGAGTGTAGGTGAGTGCTGTCAGGTGAGCGCCGTCAGGTGAGTGAGCGCAGTCAGGTGAGCGCAGTCAGGTGAGCGAGTGTAGGTGAGTGAGCACAGGTGAGTGAGCACAGGTGAGCGCTGTCAGGTGAGCGAGTGCAGGTGAGTGCAGTCAAGTGAGCGCAGGTGAGCGCTGTAAGGTGAGCGCCGTCAGGTGAGTGAGCACAGGTGAGTGAGCACAGGTGAGTGAGCGCTGTCAGGTGAGCGAGTGTAGGTGAGCGAGTGCAGGTGAGTGCAGTCAAGTGAGCGCCATCAGGTGAGCGAGCGCAGGTGAGCGAGTGCAGGTGAGTGCAGTCAGGTGAGCGCCATCAGGTGAGCGAGCGCAGGTGAGCGAGTGCAGTCAGGTGAGTGCAGTCAGGTGAGCGCAGTCAGGTGAGCGCAGTCAGGTGAGTGAGCGCAGGTGAGTGAGCGCAGGTGAACGCTGTCAGGTGAGCGAGTGCAGGTGAGTGCAGTCAAGTGAGCGCAGGTGAGCGCTGTCAGGTGAGCGCCGTCAGGTGAGTGAGCACAGGTGAGTGAGCGCTGTCAGGTGAGCGAGTGTAGGTGAGCGCTGTCAGGTGAGTGAGCGCAGGTGAGTGAGCACAGGTGAGTGAGCGCTGTCAGGTGAGCGCATCAGGTGAGCGAGTGCAGGTGAGTGCAGTCAGGTGAGCTCAGGTGAGCGCCGTCAGGTGAGTGAGCGCAGGTGAGCGCTGTCAGGTGAGCGAGTGCAGGTGAGTGCAGTCAGGTGAGTACAGGTGAGCGAGCGCAGGTGAGCGAGTGCAGGTGAGTGCAGTCAGGTGAGCGCAGGTGAGCGCTGTCAGGTGAGCGCCGTCAGGTGAGTGAGGGCAGGTGAGCGCTGTCAGGTGAGCGAGCGCAGGTGAGCGAGTGCAGGTGAGTGCAGTCAGGTGAGCGCAGGTGAGCGCCGTCAGGTGAGCGCCCGCAGGTGAGTGAGCACAGGTGAGTGAGTACAGGTGAGTGAGCGCTGTCAGGTGAGCGAGTGTAGGTGAGTGAGCGCAGGTGAGCGCTGTCAGGTGAGCGAGCGCAGGTGAGCGCTGTCAGGTGAGCGAGCGCAGGTGAGCGAGTGCAGGTGAGCGCCGTCAGGTGAGTGAGCACAGGTGAGTGAGTACAGGTGAGTGAGCACAGGTGAGTGAGCGCTGTCAGGTGAGCGAGTGTAGGTGAGTGAGCGCAGGTGAGCGAGCGCAGGTGAGTGAGTGCAGGTGAGCACTGTCAGGTGAGCAAGCGCAGGTGAGCACTGTCAGGTGAGCGAGTGCAGGTGAGTGCCGTCAGGTGAGCGAGCGCAGGTGAGTGCCGTCAGGTGAGTGAGCACAGGTGAGTGAGCACAGGTGAGCGCTGTCAGGTGAGCGCAGGTGAGCGCTGTCAGGTGAGCGAGCGCAGGTGAGTGAGTGCAGGTGAGCGCTGTCAGGTGAGTGAGTGCAGGTGAGCGAGCGCAGGTGAGCGCCGTCAGGTGAGCTGAGGGCGCTGACAGGTGGACTCACCTCTGCAGCAGGTTGAGCTGGCCGTCTGCATGGACGGTGGCGTTGACGTGCTGGGTCCACGTCTGAAACACAAACAGGAAGTGAGTGTGGCGTTGCCGCCGGGCCCCGCTCGCCCCCACGCCTCACGCCGCTGCCCCGCCCACTCACCTGCAGACCCCCGCAGGAAGCCAGGTGGACCTACCTTCTCTGACAGGACCGTGATGTCACACAGAGAGCACGAGTACGGGAAGACGGCCGGCAGCGTCCCGTGGAAGTCCAGGGCTTGTTTCTTAGAAGGCAGGGCGCCGGGGGCCCGGCTGCCGGGGGCCGACTTGGACTCGTGGCGCCGCTCGCCAAGAGGAGGAGGCGCTTTGCGGTCGGCGGATCCGGAGAAGCGAGGAGGGCGTGTTCTGTCCAGCGGCCCCGCCGCGCCGAAAGAAGAAGCTTCCCTACCGTAAGCGGGGGCCCGGGGCCGCAGGTCTCGGTCCACGGCGCGCCTGGAGGGGAAAGGCGGCGGCGACCTGGCAGCGGGCCGCCGACCCGGCCAGCGGTCCCGCTGAGACTCAGGAGGCGCGGGGGGGGAGGGGACGCGCAGCGGGTACCGGACCGGCGGCCTGCGGTCCTCCCAGTCTCTGGAGGCGGGGCCGGCGGGGGGCCAGCGGGCGGAGCTAAGGGGCTTGAAGGAGGGGGGCGGAGCTTGGAGGGCCCCCGGCCGCTGGGGGAAGTGGCGAGGAGGAGAGCGAGGAGCGAAGGCCTCCTTCTTCCCTTTGATCTGGTTGAGGATGTGAGGAAGAGACTCCACGGTGAGGACGTCCTCAGGAAGCTTGGCCAGCAGAGACAGGTCCTCAGGCTCCAGGCCGCAGCTGCTCAGCAGGCTCAGCACCGAGTCCTGGGGGCCGGGGGCCGCCCCCCCGCTCCTGGACGAGGAGGAGGAGGAGAAAGACTCCGCAGGCTGCCGGTAAAAGTCCGGCTCTGCTCCAGCGCCGTGGCGCCGCGGGTCGGGCCGCAGGTCCGAGTCCGATGGCGGCGGGCGGAACGGGTAGTCACGGGACATGATGGACGCCTGTGGAGGAAGGTTCCTGCAACAGAAACGTCAGGAAGAGAAGATCAAGGTGGAGCTGAGAGACAACAACGCAGCAGCTGGTTCCACGAGGAACCTCTGAGGAGGAACCAGAGCTCTGAGGAGGAACCAGAACTCTGAGGAGGAACCAGAACTCTGAGGAGGAGGAACCAGATCTCTGATCAGAGGAACGTCTACTGATCTTTTAAACCAGAGAACTACGACGGCGCTGCAGACAGTGAAACCAAAACACTTCCTGTTTACACGCAGCCCCTGAAAGGCTCTGCACAGCACAACATCCTGGACCTTTAGCTGAACAGAACTCTGATCCATCAGAACCACCAGCTGACAGAACCTCGCGGAGCAGGGATTGTTCTGGAGAACCTGGGTCCGGCTCTACAATCCAGAGTTACCTTCGCTGAGCAGAGAAGAAGCCTGATGTTCTCCTCAGAGGAGGCGCCGGCCTGCCTGGGCTCAGAAGGTTCTGGGACGGCCCGGCAGGAGTCGGACCGATCCGTTCTCCAGGTGTTTGGTGGGAAATGAGCCTCTTACATGTTTGAGATCAGTGCCAGAAGTCTGAACGGTCCAGATGTGGGGGAACCCTGAAGAACCGAGCCAGAACCATGTGGGTCGGGCTGGACTCTGCCGTCTGGTCATACCTACAGGAAGTGCTCCCCCTGGTGGAAGCTGCTGGAAGGAGAGCAGGAGGCCTGAAGCTAAAAGCATGAAGACTGCTGGGATCAGAAATTACCCTCCAGGAGCTCCTCTCCATCATCCCGTCTCCCATCATGCCTCACCTGACAACATCACAGATGCATTATGGGATGTGAGGCAGCTCCTTCAGTATTAGATCAGAGCTCCACGCCGCCTCTGCTTCTCTCTTTGTTTCAGGAAGTTTTCTCCTCCTGCTGCTTCCACATGAAACAGAAACTTTTCCACAGCGACACGCTCAGCTGCTGTTTCCTGGGCCGGCCGTCCCACAGCGACTCTTACCTCCAGTAGCTCTGCTCCTCCAGGACGTCCCGCGCCACGGCTGCTGGGACGGAGCCTGGAGGTCTTCATGCATCCAGAACCTCAGAGGGGCTTTTATTGTGGAAGGAGGAACTGGACCGCTGCCAGGCGGGACAAGCAGTGGAGGAACGACTGGTTCTGGAACGTGTGGCAGTCTGGATGGGGCTCGGTAAACCTCCCTGACTTAAATGATGCCTGTTCCTACAACAGTTCTATACAGCTACTAGCTTAAGAACCGCAGCGTGGTTCTGGAGCCGACCCGGTTGTCTTGTAAAAAGCTTTGAAGCCGATCATCTGCAGCTGATCCAGCATCCTTCATCAGAGATGAACTACTGGAGATAAATCCTGACGCATTCCAACAGGCCAACCTTCTCTGGACCCGCCGCCTGCCCTCCTGTTTACAGCCACAGGGCCGCCATCTTGGATTTAGCTGCACCTCAAATTCAGATCAAGTTTTAAAAATAGTTTCTTTAATTTATTTTGGTGAAACAAACAGGATTAAATCAATTACTGAGATTTGGTAAAATAATATTGGAGATGTTGTTTTTAAGCCATATTGCCCAGCTCTAAGATATTCATTATTATGTTAATGCATAATGATTTGTTTTTAATATGTTTTTTACAACATATTATTTTGATTTAAAGGCATAAAAGTCAACATACCTCTAATCAAACATTTATGCGCACATTTTATTCAAAAAACTATAATAATACTTTTAATAATAAATCTTTACACATAAGATGATGCATTTTATTATACTGCAATAAGTCTGTATGAAGTATTTGGCAATACCTCCCATATAGTTTATTTATACTTAGATTTTAGTAAATAAGAATATTTGAAAGGTTTATGTTGAATAAACAGGAAGCTCCAGGTCTTCAGGAGGAAAGCGACCCAAACCAAGTTCTTTAGCGGAACCTGGAGGAACCCACAGAGGAACTCTGGTTCTGTCTCTGCAGTTCCCCCTCAGATGAACGGTCAGCTTTAACGGAACGCAGGTCGAACCGAACAGAACCTCCCAGACCCAGAAGGATAAGAAGATCTGAGCTGAAGCGGAGAACAGGAACCATTTTGGCTTCAGGCTGTCTGACAGTAAAGGAAGAGCAGAAGAAACCATGGAAGCTCCAGAATAATGAAGGTTTTCCTTTTAACGAGCTTTTTATGTCCAGTGTCAGAGGATAAAAACACAGAACCGAGTCCGTTTCGAACCAGACGCCCCGTGGATCTGCAGAACCGGAGCTTTAGCCGGTATCGCCAACTGTTAGCCAGTTAGCTTCTAGCTTTAGCCAGTTAGCTTCTAGCTTTAGCCAGTTAGCCTTCGGAGCTAACGGCGGACCGGAGGAACCGGCACACTTACCTCAGATAAACTAGACGGAACACCGAACTGCCTCCAGGCGCAAACTCTCACTTTTAGGTAAAAACACCGAAATGACGTAGACAGCCGAAGAAAAGACAAACTGAGACGTTAAAATAGCGAAGTGTCCTTCTTCTTCTACTGATCTTTAATGGCGGATTGAACCGTCTGGGTGGAGCATTACCGCCACCTGCCGGCAGATGGTCAGGACAACCAGACATGTTCAGTAACAATCAGCAGGCTGTTTAAAGTTTTACGGTTGTTATAGTGAAACTTTTACTATTATTAATTCCGTAACAGCAGAATAAAGAAAGCAACAAACAGACGCGTCCAAAGCAAAAGATCTGGATTATTTCAAAATAATCAGAATCTGCTTTATAGGCCGACATCCTGTGCATAAAAGAGGAATTTGACTTTGGTTTTTGAAGTGCTCACGGTGTCAAAATATCAACTATACATATATAAACTTGGATAAGTGCAGTTAGATAAACGCATATATATTAATTTAGTTTCCCAGGCTTGAGGCGGGCTCCTCTGGCTGTTCAGGCTCCATCGGAGGTAAAAGTCTGAACAGGTTGTGTTCAGGATGTGTGGGGATCTGCCCTTCTCCTGATCTTTGATCTGTACAGGTCCTGGATAGAGGGAAGGTCAGCCCTGATGATCATAGACATTATATACGTAGACGCCTCCTGCTGGAGTGCATCCTGCGTAGCCGCCATCTTGGATGGGTCTCTTCTGCTCTAGGCTGACACAGGAGCCGATGGGAGTAAACACAGAGGGAGCAGCTTTGACTGTATTTCCTAAAGTTTATGGTCACAATAACAGGGATAACTACTGGAAGTAGATCACGAGGTGCAGATCACCATTTTTGGCTGAGATTGGTTGTGAGGATGAGATTTTACTTGGTGAGAACAATATAGAAACCCAACAGATGGACCATAATTTTATGTTTATTCATTTGTTATTGTTATACTTCAAAAGCTAAGGCTGAATTAAGACAGATTAAGTACCCTGGAGTTACACATGAAGGAAGCTGTGCAAAACTGTTGTTTATCAAGGGTCTTAAGCTCCAGCCCTACATGCAAGCCGAGTGTAAAAACCTGAATGATCTGGAAATTTTAACAAAGGCTTTTCCAGGCCTTTTAGAAAACTGTGCACATCACACAAAAATATGAAGAAATTATTGTTGGTGTGTAGAAAAAGCTCAGGATTGTACAGTGAAATAACTTTAAATGAGCAAACCAACTCGTTTCTTTATTAAAATATGAAATGTATTCATTTCTACATTTTTAATATGTAATACCACATTTGTCTTTGTCTAAGAGCATAAAACAGTATTTCAGCATGAAAGCATATATTTCTTTACATTTTTAATAATATGCCATACCACGTCTGCCTGTTAAATAGCATAAAACAAAGTATTTCAGCATTAAAATGTGTTTTTTCATGTGTAAGAGCATCCTGTATCATAACCACATCTCTGCCGTTTGCAACAAACCAAACTGTGTGAAAATCAGGTAAAAATTCAGGGAGTTTTATTTTAGTTGTGTAAAGTAAATACACTGAGGTCTATGCTGATGATCCTCTCTGGAGACCTGATGGGTCCATGCAGTTTTGGAGCGGTTCTGTTCTGTTGATGATCCAAACCACCCAGTGATGGAGCAACACAGACTGATGATGATAGAGGAGAAGATGACATTTCTTAGACTGTGGGAGGAAACCAGAGTACCCAGAGAGAACCCATGCATGCACAGGGATGCAGAAAGATCCAGGGAAAGTGCATTAGCCACTGCGTCACTGTGCAGCCCTCAGTCTGATCTAAATTAGCTCTAAAGAAACGCCAAGAATAAGAAGCTAAAAAGTAAATGCCAGAGGAGATATTGCACAGTTGTAGAAACAATGCAGAAGCAGCAAAAACAATTCAGTTTTGTTTTTATTTTCTTCTGCTAGTATTTCAAACCGTGAGCAGATGTTCTTGTGTTGTGGTACCAACCAGCAGGTGGCGCTGTATGACCATCTTCTGTCCATCCAGCTGGAAGTGTGTCCAGAGCAGCAGGTGGTAGAACCTGAAATACCGCCACGGCCTAATGATCCACAAACATAACGCAGTTTGAGTCAGAAAAAGAGCACAAATGGAAATAAATTACATAAAAGCATAAATTCTAAGACATGTGGAGCATTAGAGAGGCATAGCACACAATGACACAAAGTCTTATTTTAGACTGTGGTTGATTATGATAATTATACCCGATGATGTATGAAGATTTAATTGGATTAAAAAATACACAATTTAAAATCTGGAGGAAGTAAAACTAAATTTTGTTCTAACCTCTTAAGCCCTGAGACTTTTGGTCCAAATGGCCTTTAGACACCTGAAAAAAGGCTGAAAATATGAACTCCTTTTCAAAAATATAAGTTTGATCAATTAACCTCAATTACAGATCCGTCAGGAGAAAGAAAAATACATATTTCAAAAGGAACAAACCATTTTTGGGTGTCAAAAAGCAAATTGTCTTGTCTTAAGAGGTTATAGCTATTATTTTCTAAAATTTGTTATTTCTAAAATCCTATTCGGCATGAAAAATGTGGGGTTTTGGAGAATAAGCCAAAAATATCTTTAATATGGATATCTATAATATCCATAATATTGTTGACTTAATAATGAAAATTAGTCACCAAAAATGTAAATTCAATTGAAAATATTATTATAGAAATTATTACTTAAACTATCATTACAGAATAAAATATGTTAAGAAACCCTTCAAAATAAACAGATAGCAAAACCCCAAATTATTTGAAATTTAATCAGATTAAAAGCAAAAAACTAACGTATGGAGGTAAAGTCTCAAATAAAACTACAAATTAATTAAAGAGAGTTCAAAAATAAAATAAAACACACAGTGTACAACCAGCTAGTTTAATATTGTGTCTTCCAGTTTCTTCTAATTTAGTTTAATCATTTATATATGAATGTTTTTTATCTCGATGCTGTTTTTATCATTTTCTCCATCACAAAAACAACCTCAAATGAAGTCCAATTTTCAGCCTAAAATCATTTCCAACATTCAGCTCAAAACCTGCATGAAATGCAGAAAATACAGAAAATGACAAAATCATTAATTTAAATTTAAATTTAATATATTTTAATGACATTTTCATCTTATTTCTGCCTGTTGGGCATAAATCCCATCGTCAGTAGCTGACATCGCTGAGGCAGTACAGCTGCTGCTTCAGCAGGGGGCGCTACAGGCCACTAAAACACGTCAAACTGTCGGACATCTGAACTGCTAACAGATTCTTTTAATATTTATTCACAAACGGATTGTTTTGTATTTGTAAGTTTTTCATAAGTGGTTAAAATAAATCATCCTCAGACAGCAGCAATTAATAATTTAAACTGCAGTAAAATCTGAGTTTTTAAAAGCAAAAGTCTGACGGCAAAAAACAACAACAACATATTTTCTGTGGAAAATTCTAATTTCTACAGTATAAAAAACACAAGATAGACAAATGTGAATTAATCAATAAACACTCGCTTATTGTATTAGTGCTAATAACACCATTAATACTAAATGTATCTTTAAATGTATTTTATTTTACGGCAGAATCAAACATTAATTAAATACAACAAAGTTTAACAGGAAATTTAATGTGTACTTCGTCACAGTATTTTTTAATTTGTGAATTTCAAAAGGATACTCCTATATTAATTAGGATATAAATTTTTTCTACAGGTTATTATTGACAGATTTGTGATTAACCTGCTGGTGCGTGTGTTCACACTCTGTAACACTGCCGGCGTTTTTACACTTTTCATTTCTAACAGCACATCTGATCACTTCTAGCTGAAAATATGTGCTGATTATTGACATTAATTCTAGATTTTGACAGAGTTCCTGCTCAGCGAACATCTGCAGCCGTGTTTTCATACGGCTGCTTATTGTTCCTGTTTAGTCCAGGAAACGACAGAATGATGAATTCAGCTGAAGGAAAACTGCATCTTCTCTGTGGAAGTGACTGAAACCCGACTGGTTCTGGGCTTTCTTTAACAGACGAACACATTCGCTTCGACTCTTAATGGGTATGATTATGCCCTGTGCTACTGTACTGAGGCATTTTACGCCACATTTAATGGTGTTATAATAATAGGATAATCACTGAATTTCTAGAAAATAAAAGTGTTGTATTGCTGCTGCCATGAGTCAATCTGCTCTGTTCTCTCTGGATGTTTTCTGGTGATTTAATGAAAACTTTAACTCTGAATTACAGGAAGAGTTGAATTATTTCCCTGCTGTGATTTATCTCATATTGTTAACATGATTCCTCTCATTTATTTTACTACACATAAGTTGTTTAGCAACAAAGCTTAGTATTTCTAATTGGCTAAAATGAGTTACTACATTTCAAAAATGTCTTTTATTCTTTTACAGTCAGATAACAACTGTAGTAACAATATCATCATCATTAACATCCTTTTCTCTTCACATTTTAGCCGTCTCTGTTATTAGTTTTAATAAACTGAAGTTATATGGGACCAGTGCAATTTCCTAAATCTTATTTTACCTTTACTGCCTTCTCACTGTTTAAACATGACATGTAGCTGCAGTGAATATTTCTTGATGCTTTCAGCTCTGTGTTCAGGCTGTTTAGTTACGTTCTTCTCTTTAATTTATTTCAGTACACTGAAGTTTACCAACATCGCTGATTTTATTTAGAAATCACATGAAAAGGTTTCATATATTTAGAATTGTATTAATTAGGGCTATTTAATTATTATTCAACAAGTTTAAAATCACCATTGTGATTAGCTGCACAACGCTAACGTCTCATTACCTGCAGTATGTTTGACCTTTTCCTCTTATTTATTTTGCTGCAGTTGATGTAACAACAATACCAGATATTTAAATCACAAGCTGAGTGCCTATTTAACCATCTATGGGGAATTTTTCATGCTACTGTAACATTTCTTTGCTCCAAGCTTCATGCATAATGAAGCTAATATTTTATTAGCCTCCCACCTTCTAAACTTTTTCTCTATACATTTATTTTTGTACAATTAAAATAAGCTGCCAAGAATTGTACATATATATTACACACATTATTTAAATGGATTTGTAAATGAAAACAATCCCAGTTTTCATTCTGTTATCAGAAAAGAAATGTTACACATTTAACAGGGAAATATCAGCTCTGTGAGCTCAGAGATTATGGATCCTGGAGCTTTTCTCACAGTTCTTGTCTTTTACACAGCGTGGTTGATAATGGCTAAAAATGTAGAAATAAATATATGAGTTTGTTGCAATATTAGTGTTGTATTTTATTTTAAATTTTGTTGCATTCATCCATCCATCATGGAGTCGGAATGGTCAGCCTGGACGCGTGGGTTCAGGAGTTAATGACACAGGGACGTTTCTCTGAATCAGGAGACTTCCCTCAGCTGTGCGGTCTCTGGACTGAGGCGTACGGCTGCTGATGTGTCTGCTGCCGCTGCCGCTGCTGCTGCTGCTGCCGCTGCTGCTGCCGCTGCCGCTACCGCTGCTGCTGCCACTGCAGGTTACAGCCTGCAGGCAGAGCATCAGCAGCAGGGCTGGAAGGTCCATGCAGTCAGCTGGTAAAGCAGGAGGTGTGCAAACTTTAAGCTGTTCTCACAGGAGGAGTTTGGTGCGAGGTTGTGCAGATGTGCATTCAGGGTAGATCACAGCCGATGCAAAGAAAAGTAAAGTGTTAAGAATAATAAGTATTGTCTACCGGCCCAGCCTTTATTAATCTTCACTCCTGGTACTCTCTGGGTAACGAAGCACGCTGTGGGTCTCCCTGTGCAGTTCAACCGAACTTTTAATTGCTCTGTAATTAAGCTTGTTTCATAAGAATCTGGTTTTCTGTGGGAGGTTATTTTGGTCCCTCATTTTATCAGTTTTCATTATTATCCACTGGGGATGAATGAGGAGCGTTGAGGAAGAGAGAGCAACCTGGTGCGGGGCACAGTCGCTCTGGTTCTGAGGCGTAAATGTGACGGCGGACCTGAGACGCCTGAATGCTTTTCAGAAAGTCGTCCATCAGTGATTAAAGGAAGTTTCAATCAGCTGATGGTGTCCAACAGTTAATCCTGAGGGGATAATTAGGATCCTGCAGCTGAGTTAATGTGCTGCACATCTAACAGCTTTGGCAGCAGTTATTAACAGCCTCTCCTTGGATGGGCTCAGGTGTGCCGCTGCCGCTGGTACCTGGGAGTTCTCCTGCTGCTTCTGAAGGGATAATCCCCTAAAATTCTGTCAGAGCTGGCCGTCCTCTGACTTTATTCTTTCAGGGCGACGAGAATGAAGCGCTCCTGCAGCCTCTCCCGACTGTCTGTCACACTCACAGTCAAAGATGATAAATGGATGCCGCTGCATTATGGATGGAGGTTTTGTTCGTCCCGGCACTTACTGGGCCCTTCCCAAGCCCGACGACTCCTCCCGCCGGCCTTCTGCCCCATTTCCCTCCTCTGGATCGACATGTGTAGCGGCATTAATCTTTAAATCAGGTGTTTTGTCTGAGCAGCAGTTTGTTTAGTCATTAAAATGGAAGAACAGCTCACATCACTGCAGCTTCAGCTCCAACACAATCCAGTTAAGTGGAATTACAGTAAAAAATTCATCAGGAAACCTCTTTCACATCCGCGTTACAACCGCAGCAGAAGTGGTTCCTAAACTTGAACACGAAGACCCAGCCGAACATCATCTGCACAAGAAGATCGGATGAGAGTAAATAAATGGACCATAAGCTGAGCTGCTGTCATCTCCTGCCGTGATTTACCACATGTGAAGCCGCTCTAATTCATATTTAACACGTGGAAGCAGTGAGCAGCCGTTCAGGCGCGTACAACAGTTGGCATTAATGTGAAGCCTTCAGCCGCACAGAATGCCTGGTTTGGTTCCTCAGGATGAGCTGGAGCTGCTGGAGGTCAGAGACAGCAGAGCACCAGGACGTCCCACTGATCATCAACCATCAACACGTCCCAGGACTCAGCGTGGACAACAACAGGAGACCTTCCCCCGTCCACGTTTCTCACCCAGGAGAAAGTTCTGAACCACAGGTATCCCACAATCCTTTGCATGACATAACGTATAATAACAGCCTCCTCACAGAAATCCACTCAAACCTCCGTAGAGCAGAGAGCGTCTCTCTGTAGTTCATGTCCAGAAGGCTGTAGGATCTGACTCCATCCTCCATGTCTCTGACTCCATCCTCCATCTTTCTGACTCCATCCTCCATGTTTCTGACTCCATCCTCCATGTCTCTGACTCCATCCTCTATGTCTCTGACTCCATCCTCCATATCTCTGACTCCATCCTCCATGTTTCTGACTCCATCCTCCATGTTTCTGACTCCATCCTCCGTGTCTCTGACTCCATCCTCCACGTTTCTGACTCCGTCCTCCACGTTTCTGACTCCATCCTCCATGTCTCTGACTCCGTCCTCCATGTTTCTGACTCCATCCTCCATGTTTCTGACTCCATCCTCCATGTTTCTGACTCCATCCTCCATGTTTCTGACTCCATCCTCCATGTTTCTGACTCCATCCTCCATGTTTCTGACTCCATCCTCCACGTCTCTGACTCCATCCTCCATGTCTCTGACTCCATCCTCCATGTCTCTGACTCCATCCTCCATGTCTCTGACTCCATCCTCCATGTCTCTGACTCCATCCTCCATCTTTCTGACTCCATCCTCCATCTTTCTGACTCCATCCTCCATCTTTCTGACTCCATCCTCCATCTTTCTGACTCCATCCTCCATGTTTCTGACTCCATCCTCCGTGTTTCTGACTCCACCCTCCATGTTTCTGACTCCATCCTCCATGTCTATGACTCCATCCTCCATGTTTCTGACTCCATCCTCCATGTTTCTGACTCCATCCTCCATGTTTCTGACTCCATCCTCCATGTTTCTGACTCCATCCTCCACGTCTCTGACTCCATCCTCCATGTCTCTGACTCCATCCTCCATGTCTCTGACTCCATCCTCCATGTCTCTGACACCATCCTCCATGTTTCTGACTCCATCCTCCATGTTTCTGACTCCATCCTCCATGATTCTGACTCCATCCTCCATGTCTCTGACACCATCCTCCATGTCTATGACTCCATCCTCCATGTCTCTGACTCCATCCTCTATGTCTCTGACTCCATCCTCCATGTTTCTGACTCCATCCTCCATGTCTCTGACTCCATCCTCCACGTTTCTGACTCCGTCCTCCACGTTTCTGACTCCATCCTCCATGTCTCTGACTCCGTCCTCCATGTCTCTGACTCCATCCTCCACGTTTCTGACTCCATCCTCCATGTCTCTGACTCCATCCTCCATGTCTCTGACTCCATGTTTCTGACTCCATCCTCCATGTTTCTGACTCCATGTTTCTGACTCCATCCTCCACGTTTCTGACTCCATCCTCCATGTTTCTGACTCCATCCTCCATGTTTCTGACTCCATCCTCCATGTTTCTGACTCCATGTTTCTGACTCCATCCTCCACGTTTCTGACTCCATCCTCCATGTTTCTGACTCCATCCTCCATGTTTCTGACTCCATCCTCCATGTTTCTGACTCCATCCTCCATGTTTCTGACTCCATCCTCCATGTTTCTGACTCCATCCTCCACGTCTCTGACTCCATCCTCCATGTCTCTGACTCCATCCTCCATGTCTCTGACTCCATCCTCCATGTCTCTGACTCCATCCTCCATCTTTCTGACTCCATCCTCCATCTTTCTGACTCCATCCTCCATGTTTCTGACTCCATCCTCCGTGTTTCTGACTCCACCCTCCATGTTTCTGACTCCATCCTCCATGTCTATGACTCCATCCTCCATGTTTCTGACTCCATCCTCCATGTTTCTGACTCCATCCTCCATGTTTCTGACTCCATCCTCCATGTTTCTGACTCCATCCTCCACGTCTCTGACTCCATCCTCCATGTCTCTGACTCCATCCTCCATGTCTCTGACACCATCCTGTATGTCTCTGACTCCATCCTCCATGTTTCTGACTCCATCCTCCATGTTTCTGACTCCATCCTCCATGATTCTGACTCCATCCTCCATGTCTCTGACACCATCCTCCATGTCTATGACTCCATCCTCCATGTCTCTGACTCCATCCTCTATGTCTCTGACTCCATCCTCCATGTTTCTGACTCCATCCTCCATGTCTCTGACTCCATCCTCCACGTTTCTGACTCCGTCCTCCACGTTTCTGACTCCATCCTCCATGTCTCTGACTCCGTCCTCCATGTCTCTGACTCCATCCTCCACGTTTCTGACTCCATCCTCCATGTCTCTGACTCCATCCTCCATGTCTCTGACTCCATGTTTCTGACTCCATCCTCCATGTTTCTGACTCCATGTTTCTGACTCCATCCTCCATGTCTATGACTCCATCCTCCATGTTTCTGACTCCATCCTCCATGTCTATGACTCCATCCTCCACGTTCCTGACTCCATCCTCCATGTCTCTGACTCCATCCTCCATGTTTCTGACTCCATCCTCTATGTCTCTGACTCCATCCTCCATGTTTCTGACTCCATCCTCCATGTCTCTGACTCCATCCTCCACGTTTCTGACTCCGTCCTCCACGTTTCTGACTCCATCCTCCATGATTCTGACTCCATCCTCCACGTTTCTGACTCCATCCTCCATGTCTCTGACTCCATCCTCCATGTCTCTGACTCCATCCTCCATGATTCTGACTCCATCCTCCATGTCTCTGACTCCATCCTCCATGTCTCTGACTCCATCCTCCACGTTTCTGACTCCATCCTCCATGTCTCTGACTCCATCCTCCATGATTCTGACTCCGTCCTCCATGTTTCTGACTCCGTCCTCCATGATTCTGACTCCATCCTCCATGTCTCTGACTCCATCCTCCATGTCTCTGACTCCGTCCTCCATGTCTCTGACTCTGTCCTCCATGTCTCTGACTCCGTCCTCCATGTTTCTGACTCCATCCTCCATGTCTCTGACTCCATCCTCCATGATTCTGACTCCATCCTCCATGTTTCTGACTCCGTCCTCCATGTCTCTGACTCTGTCCTCCATGTCTCTGACTCCGTCCTCCATGTTTCTGACTCCATCCTCCATGTCTCTGACTCCATCCTCCGTGTTTCTTACTCCATGTCTCTGACTCCATCCTCCATGTCTCTGACTCCATCCTCCATGTCTCTGACTCTGTCTTCTATGTTTCTGACTCCATCCTCCATGTTTCTGACTCCATGTCTCTGACTCCGTCCTCCATGTCTCTGACTCTGTCCTCTATGTTTCTGACTCCATCCTCCATGTCTCTGACTCCATCCTCCATGTTTCTTACTCCATGTCTCTGACTCCATCCTCCATGTCTCTGACTCCATCCTCCATGTCTCTGACTCTGTCCTCTATGTTTCTGACTCCATCCTCCATGTTTCTGACTCCATCCTCCGTGTTTCTGACTCCATCCTCCATGTCTCTGACTCCATCCTCCATGTTTCTTACTCCATGTCTCTGACTCCATCCTCCGTGTCTCTGACTCCATCCTCCGTGTCTCTGACTCCATCCTCCACGTCTCTGACTCCATCCTCCGTGTCTCTGACTCCATCCTCCATGTTTCTGACTCCATCCTCCATCTTTCTGACTCCATCCTCCATGTCTCTGACTCCGTCCTCCGTGTCT
This sequence comes from Fundulus heteroclitus, assembly GCF_011125445.2. NCBI lineage: Eukaryota > Metazoa > Chordata > Actinopteri > Cyprinodontiformes > Fundulidae > Fundulus > Fundulus heteroclitus. The sequence goes on from NC_046383.1 coordinate 16,535,739, forward strand.
CTGACTCCATCCTCCATGTTTCTGACTCCATCCTCCATCTTTCTGACTCCATCCTCCGTGTTTCTGACTCCATCCTCCATGTCTCTGACTCCATCCTCCATGTTTCTTACTCCATGTCTCTGACTCCATCCTCCGTGTCTCTGACTCCATCCTCCGTGTCTCTGACTCCATCCTCCACGTCTCTGACTCCATCCTCCGTGTCTCTGACTCCATCCTCCATGTTTCTGACTCCATCCTCCATCTTTCTGACTCCATCCTCCATGTCTCTGACTCCGTCCTCCGTGTCTCTGACTCCATCCTCCATGTTTCTGACTCCATCCTCCATCTTTCTGACTCCATCCTCCGTGTTTCTGACTCCATCCTCCATGTCTCTGACTCCATCCTCCATCTTTCTGACTCCATCCTCCATCTTTCTGACTCCATCCTCCATGTTTCTGACTCCATCCTCCATGTTTCTGACTCCATCCTCCATGATTCTGACTCCATCCTCCATGTCTCTGACACCATCCTCCATGTCTATGACTCCATCCTCCATGTCTCTGACTCCATCCTCTATGTCTCTGACTCCATCCTCCATGTTTCTGACTCCATCCTCCATGTCTCTGACTCCATCCTCCACGTTTCTGACTCCGTCCTCCACGTTTCTGACTCCATCCTCCATGATTCTGACTCCGTCCTCCATGTCTCTGACTCCATCCTCCATGTCTCTGACTCCATCCTCCATGTCTATGACTCCATCCTCCATGTCTCTGACTCCATCCTCTATGTCTCTGACTCCATCCTCCATGTTTCTGACTCCATCCTCCATGTTTCTGACTCCATCCTCCATGATTCTGACTCCATCCTCCATGTCTCTGACACCATCCTCCATGTCTATGACTCCATCCTCCATGTCTCTGACTCCATCCTCTATGTCTCTGACTCCATCCTCCATGTTTCTGACTCCATCCTCCATGTCTCTGACTCCATCCTCCACGTTTCTGACTCCGTCCTCCACGTTTCTGACTCCATCCTCCATGATTCTGACTCCATCCTCCACGTTTCTGACTCCATCCTCCATGTCTATGACTCCATCCTCCATGTCTCTGACTCTGTCCTCTATGTTTCTGACTCCATCCTCCATGTTTCTGACTCCATCCTCCGTGTTTCTGACTCCATCCTCCATGTCTCTGACTCCATCCTCCATGTTTCTTACTCCATGTCTCTGACTCCATCCTCCGTGTCTCTGACTCCATCCTCCGTGTCTCTGACTCCATCCTCCATGATTCTGACTCCATCCTCCATGTTTCTGACTCCATCCTCCATGTTTCTGACTCCATCCTCCATGTCTCTGACTCCATCCTCCATGATTCTGACTCCATCCTCCATGTTTCTGACTCCGTCCTCCATGTCTCTGACTCTGTCCTCCATGTCTCTGACTCCGTCCTCCATGTTTCTGACTCCATCCTCCATGTCTCTGACTCCATCCTCCGTGTTTCTTACTCCATGTCTCTGACTCCATCCTCCATGTCTCTGACTCCATCCTCCATGTCTCTGACTCTGTCTTCTATGTTTCTGACTCCATCCTCCATGTTTCTGACTCCATGTCTCTGACTCCGTCCTCCATGTCTCTGACTCTGTCCTCTATGTTTCTGACTCCATCCTCCATGTCTCTGACTCCATCCTCCATGTTTCTTACTCCATGTCTCTGACTCCATCCTCCATGTCTCTGACTCCATCCTCCATGTCTCTGACTCTGTCCTCTATGTTTCTGACTCCATCCTCCATGTTTCTGACTCCATCCTCCGTGTTTCTGACTCCATCCTCCATGTCTCTGACTCCATCCTCCATGTTTCTTACTCCATGTCTCTGACTCCATCCTCCGTGTCTCTGACTCCATCCTCCGTGTCTCTGACTCCATCCTCCACGTCTCTGACTCCATCCTCCACGTCTCTGACTCCATCCTCCGTGTCTCTGACTCCATCCTCCGTGTCTCTGACTCCATCCTCCATGTTTCTGACTCCATCCTCCATCTTTCTGACTCCATCCTCCATGTCTCTGACTCCGTCCTCCGTGTCTCTGACTCCATCCTCCATGTTTCTGACTCCATCCTCCATCTTTCTGACTCCATCCTCCGTGTTTCTGACTCCATCCTCCATGTCTCTGACTCCATCCTCCATCTTTCTGACTCCATCCTCCATGTTTCTGACTCCATCCTCCATGTTTCTGACTCCATCCTCCATGATTCTGACTCCATCCTCCATGTCTCTGACACCATCCTCCATGTCTCTGACTCCATCCTCCATGTCTCTGACTCCATCCTCTATGTCTCTGACTCCATCCTCCATGTTTCTGACTCCATCCTCCATGTCTCTGACTCCATCCTCCACGTTTCTGACTCCGTCCTCCACGTTTCTGACTCCATCCTCCATGATTCTGACTCCGTCCTCCATGTCTCTGACTCCATCCTCCATGTCTCTGACTCCATCCTCCATGTCTATGACTCCATCCTCCATGTCTCTGACTCCATCCTCTATGTCTCTGACTCCATCCTCCATGTTTCTGACTCCATCCTCCATGTTTCTGACTCCATCCTCCATGATTCTGACTCCATCCTCCATGTCTCTGACACCATCCTCCATGTCTATGACTCCATCCTCCATGTCTCTGACTCCATCCTCTATGTCTCTGACTCCATCCTCCATGTTTCTGACTCCATCCTCCATGTCTCTGACTCCATCCTCCACGTTTCTGACTCCGTCCTCCACGTTTCTGACTCCATCCTCCATGATTCTGACTCCATCCTCCACGTTTCTGACTCCATCCTCCATGTCTATGACTCCATCCTCCATGTCTCTGACTCTGTCCTCTATGTTTCTGACTCCATCCTCCATGTTTCTGACTCCATCCTCCGTGTTTCTGACTCCATCCTCCATGTCTCTGACTCCATCCTCCATGTTTCTTACTCCATGTCTCTGACTCCATCCTCCGTGTCTCTGACTCCATCCTCCGTGTCTCTGACTCCATCCTCCATGATTCTGACTCCATCCTCCATGATTCTGACTCCATCCTCCATGTTTCTGACTCCATCCTCCATGTCTCTGACTCCATCCTCCATGATTCTGACTCCATCCTCCACGTCTCTGACTCCATCCTCCGTGTCTCTGACTCCATCCTCCGTGTCTCTGACTCCATCCTCCGTGTCTCTGACTCCATCCTCCGTGTCTCTGACTCCATCCTCCGTGTCTCTGACTCCATCCTCCGTGTCTCTGACTCCATCCTCCGTGTCTCTGACTCCATCCTCCATGATTCTGACTCCATCCTCCATGATTCTGACTCCATCCTCCATGTCTCTGACTCCATCCTCCATGATTCTGACTCCATCCTCCACGTCTCTGACTCCGTCCTCCATGTCTCTGACTCCATCCTCCGTGTCTCTGACTCCATCCTTCATGTCTCTGACGTGATGCTGGCAGTTGTTCCTCTCCACTGTCACCACTTGCTGCTCAAGAGGAGGGATTGCTGCAAACTCAGTCATCCTGAACAGCATAGAATACCTTTGTCCAGTTGGCCTAACCGGTAAAGACCTTCACAAGAACCGGCTATTCAGCATTTGGCCTTTTCCTGTGTTACATGTAAACTGAGTTTATTTATGTAACGTCAGTTCACAACACGTCATCTCACGCCTCGTCCATCAGGAGCAAGAGGCACGATCAGACTGACACGCTGAGATATTTCTGTAAATACTTGAAGTCCTGTCAGATGACACGTGGGGGAATTTATGCAACTGCTGCAACATTTATTATTAAGATTGTGTTTTTCCTTCTGAGACTTGTTTCTTTTTTACAGAACAAACGTCACATTATAAGTGGAAACATGTAAGAAATATTTGTTTGTCCTGTTGCTGCAGACTCAGACCAGCTGGGTGAAGCTGAGGATGGAGAAGGAACCGCGATGCTGGGGTTCCGGTTCTCTCCTGAAGGTCCGGGGAACCTTGTCGGAGAGCACGGCATCACAGGAAGCAGAAAAGACTGGGCTGGATTTATGACCCTGCAGACCAGCACTGGGCCCAGTAGGTTCTGTTGGTTCTGTTGGTGTGAGCGCCCCACTCTCTGGTTCTGTGAATAACAATAAGATCAAGATAAAGGGAGGGCTTCAGAGCTTCACAGGGAGTTCAGAGAAAACCTGAAAATGTGACCCAGCACACCTTCCAGGTCCCGCCCCCTTGCTCTCTGCTGCAGGCCCCCCCCCCCCCCCACACCCACCCCGGCTCTGATTGGCTGGTTCTGACCGGGAGCGGCGGGTTTCTGCAGACGGCAGCAGGACCACTGAGAGGAGCCAGAGCAGCTGGATTTTTATCTGTCTCGTATTTTACTGTCAGGACACAGTGACAGTTTTAACAAATATGTAAAAAATCCATTTATACCAAGTTACCTACTGCAGCTTTAATGCTGGGTTTGGACCCCCCGTGTCACGGCAGCGTCACATGAGACGTTTTAAATGTTACAAACTGTGAGGTCAACGGTCAGTCAGAAAACAAGTTCTAAGTCCTGAAGGTTCTGTGTGCCGTCCTTCATGGCTTCATGTTCTGCTCGTGTTAACAGCCGGATTAACTGTGTCTGATCTTCATCGTCCCTGCCGCTGATCAAAGGCTCGTCTTCGTCACAGAAAGCTCCCTGAGCTGCCGTGAAACAGGCTCAGCATCATCCTGTTGGCAGCGTGACGCACGGCGCCACCGCTCCACCCCACAGGTCATCACAGCGGATCTCTGAGGGCCGAGCAGAGCCAGCTGCAAGGTTACCTCTAACTTCTTAATGAGAGGAACTATCCCACCCTGACCTGCTCTCAGGAGTGTTTCTGTAACCATCCCAGTCCTTCTCCCAACATCTAAATCCAGCCGGACATCGAGGATCTCCAACCACGAAGGGTTCCAGGTTCTGTTTGGTCCAACTTTTCCTGCAAAGCCAGTCTCTGTTAGGGCCCGGTCGGCCCAGCAGCTGAGCCTCTGCTTCCTCCTGCTCCATCCTGGAGGAGCAGAGCTACTGGAGGTAAGAGTCACTGTGGGACGGCCGGCCCAGGAAACAGCAGCTGAGCGTGTCGCTGTGGAAAAGTTTCTGTTTCATGTGGAAGCAGCAGGAGGAGAAAACTTCCTGAAACAAAGAGAGAAGCAGAGGCGGCGTGGAGCTCTGATCTAATATTCATGACCTTCTCCTCTCCTGACGACCAACTTTGGTCCTCATGTTTCATCAAATATTGAAGGAGCTCCCTCACATCCCATAATGCATCTGTGATGTTGTGTCAGGTGAGGCATAATGGGAGACGGGATGATGGAGAGGAGCTCCTGGAGGGTAATTTCTGATCCCAGCAGCTGAACCAGAGGAGCTCTGAGCTTGTCTTCATGCTTTTAGCTTCAGACCTCCTGCTCCGCGGGTTCAGGCTCTCCTTCCAGTAACTTCCTCTTTCTGACGCCAGGATGCAGGTATGGTGGCCTGGAAGGCGGCGCGCTGCAGCATGAGCCTGCTGACATGTCGGCATTGTTCAGACAGAAACGAGCTGCTTCCCTCCACCTGGCGCCGTGCCTAAAGTCCAAAGAGCTTCACGGTTTGCCATGTGGATCACAAACTGCCTCTTTCCACAGGTGGTTCTGATTCTGATTTCTTTCCTGTTATCCAAACACACAGAGCCCGGTCCAGAAGTAATACTAATTTGGGGAGCAGATGTCGGGGGTTGCTTCTCCTCCCACAGCTTCACCTGTTCAGGTCCAGCTGGTGTTCATCAGGACTGAAGGTCCGACAGCACAAACTGAGTTCTGGTGAGAAACATGACCCGTTTACGTGTTCTGCTGCCTTCAGGTTGAGAGGAAAAGGGCCTCCTGCTGTTTCTTATTTATCACCCTTACTCACATCTCTCACCTCCGTCCCTCTGGGCCCCACCTCCCTGCCTCCTTCACCTGCTCCCCTCATTAACACTGACCCCGGACGGACGCCGGGGCGGCCCGGCTCTTAGCATCATTCTCACCCCTGATGCTCAGAGCAGGAAACCCCGGTGCTTCACAGGGGCGGAGCGGCACCGGCCGGCCGGGGCCTCCAGGGGCCTCCAGGGGCCGTCGGCCATCTGCCCGGTGGCTCCTGACGGGCCTGATGGAGGAAGAGCTGCTGCCTTCAGGTCCAGCTGGAGGTTCTGACCGATGGGATTCACCAGACAAGCCGAAACACTGAACCGCTGTGGGTCAGTGCAGGATGACTGGAAGTAGCACAGAACCAGAGACAGAAAGAATCGTTTGTGGAAAATC